>NC_138238.1:9482046-9642046 GCF_964197995.2 Scardinius erythrophthalmus
AAATAACCTGAAAGATAGAAAGCACGCAAACAGAATACACTTAGAGCCTTATAGGATGTTCAAGGGTACATTCAAATCATTCTTCCGTCTACTTTTATAAACAGAGGCTTCTTTTCTTTTTTTCTCGCCCCCAGGAGAATAGTGGTCACATCTCAACCGTGACCAATGGCTGATTACCCTCAATAGGGGATGACCGAGCATACGTGAACAAGTTCTTTGTTTTGGTGTTTACTGACCCTTCAAGATAGTTAAAGAACAAATGTGGAACCAACCCGATATTATAACAGGCCAAGAAAAATACATCAAAGTGTGAATCTAAGTTGAGCATCAGACATAGTGTGATAGCAGCACCTGGAGTTGTGAAACCGATTCATTTTCAAGTTGTTATGGGAAACAGCACACATCTCTTTCGGTATTCAAAATTCACAAATCTGTTGCAACCGTGGCCAGTGTCAACAGTGTTAGAAGCAGAAGGAATACATTGCACGGCTCATGACGGTTTGTTTGTGTGTTGTAGAGAAGAGGGTGTGGATGGCAAACGGCACAGCATACAGTAGTGTTTAGGGCTGAGAAATGACATAAAGCGGATTAAAAACCATTGAACAAACAAGGCGTCTTCCTCAAAGTAATTTGATAATAAAATAAGTGGGAAAACACTGACGCTGTAGTCACACTCTTTGGGCACTTTCACACTTGGTTCGATTGCCTGTTCCGAACCCGAGTTCGATTGCTCCCCCCTCCCCCTGCCCCCTCCCCCCTCCCCCTGCCCCCGATGGACTGTGTTCACATTATATTATTTGTATCTGAACCGCGGTACGCTTGCGTCATCAAGCTGCAGCTGGCGCGTGCCCGTGTTGCTTGGTAACCGCTATGAAAAGGCGTCAAAATGGATAGAATTGCTCGCTTCACGTTTGTTCTTCTTATTTTAACCTTTGGTTTTGTTTTCAAAGAAAAGATACAGAAACACACTTGCGTCTGTCTGCCGCAAAAATATTAAAACCGTTCCAAAGACAGCGGGATGTCCGCCGAAGACAATTTTTGTGGAGACAAGCAGAAATCATCTCTGCTTGCAGTGCGTCAATCCCGCTTTTCGTCAAGGTAAGTGTATAGACCCTTTTAAAGTTGTTAAACACACACGCACGCAGGCACGCACCACATTATATGGCATCAATAGTGGTTCACTTCCGCGATTTGGTTCGATTGCGTTCATATCAGCAGCGAACCGTACCCGAGTTCACATGAACCGTACCCCAGACCACCTTTTTAAGCGGACTCGAGTACGGTTCGCGGGTGCGCGCCCGAGTTCGGAAAACAGCGTTCACATCATCCAAACGAACCGAACTCTGACGTCATTCGAACCCGGGTGCGCACCAAAAGTGCTAGTGTGAAAGCCCCCTTTGTGTCTTTGTGTCTTTTGACTTGCACTGTACGTTTGAAAAGAAAGTAGGAGTGACAAAGTCAAAATGCTAATTAATTATGAAGGCTGAGCAATTTTAACATTTGGTGAATAACTCCTGCCATAGTCACTCAAAACCGGGATGGCAATTCTAGTCACATTTATGTTTTGTTTCACTATAATGTCACATTTTCCTTAAGGGGGGCGTTTTCCCCCACTCTACCCTATGTTTGTATGGCATGTCAACGCAAACCAACAAGAGATATAGAGTGTACAAGAGTTTCTGAGATATATAGAAATATGTTTCTTGACACTTTCTGTGACAAATCAAGACATATTTACAAGATAGCACTTGAGGAAATATCTTGCTGTTCTCAACCAGACTGACATAATAACACTCTTGTGCTTGCTTTGCTTCACCCAGACACATAACTCAAAATGTTATTACTTACATGTCAGCGTACTGATGATTAACTGCAACAAGTCAGGGCCATTTTGATCTAACCATTGTTCAATGTTCAAATAAAAGTTTTTATTTTTAAGATCTGATGTACAAGAGATTCAAAGAGACTCATTTGAATGGAAATAAACAGTTTCTGGATTTAAAAAATAGATTATACATTTCCTTTGCCATCACAGGAATAAATTACATATTACACATTTTTTAAATATTCATTTTTTAAATATTAAAATAGAATACAGCTTTTTTTTATTATTGTAATAATATTTCACAATGTTCAAATAAATGTAGCCTTGTTGAGAATAAGATACATGTTTAGTGATTGCAAGACTGGAAAATGTCTGATATTCAGCACTGAGATGCTTTGATACATCTTGTAAAAAAGTTTCAGTTGTCATGGCAATGCATGCTTATTAAGTTTCCACTTCTATGCAAAGATAATTTAGATGTGTGGGTAGATTCATAACTATACCAAGATCTTGTACACACACAGAAATATAAATGCCATAAAATCCTTCTAATAAAACAATATTACAATAGAAGCAAAATACCCAAATGCATATTTAATAGAAGTCAAACAATGTGTTTAAAGCTTGAATTTAACTCTGTTTCCATGGCATTTGATTACAAGATTTGAAGCATTTCCAAAAGAACAATGGCCTCACTTTGGATTTGCTCTCTTACTTAATATTGTTTTATTTTTTGTGTGTGTGTGTGTGTGTGTGTGTGTGTGTGTGTGTGTGTGTGTGTGTGTGTGTGTGTGTGTGTGTGTGTGTGTGTGTGTGTGTGTGTGTGTGTGTGTGTGTGTGTGTGTGTGTGTCCTGGTAAACCATACGTTATGAGGACAAAATGTCCCCACAAAGATGGCATTATCCGAAATCTTTGTCCTTGTGGGGAAATTTTCTTGGCAAATGTAAAAATCCAGAAAGTTTTCTGTGATGTTTAGGGGAAGGGTTAGTGTAAGGGAATAAAATATACAGTTTATACAGTATAAAAATCATTATGTCTATGGAAAGTCCCCACAGAACATGAAAGCAGAACGTGTGTGTTTGTGTGTGTGTCTCAAAACTCCCAAGTTGCCATTACTCTTGTGACCGCGCTATAACTTATGTAAATATTTAATAATAAGCTTTCCTAATTAAACCTGGGGGACTGTTAATAATTAATAAGCTAATTGAAGTATATTATAATGTGTACATTAATTTGTCACAGTTTCAATATTTGATCATAACACTTAAATGGTCCTTGCCAGTAATGTAGTCTAGAGCTAAGAGTTTCACAAGATCTGGCCCTTAGCATACTCTCACCTTTCCAAAGAAAAGAAGTGTCTCGGAAAGTTTCCCTGCAGCGGCTGCTGTACTGTCACCTTCATATGCACTGCTGGAGAGACAAATCACGTCCTCTACTGTTGAGCTAATACAGTACACACATTTGACACACACATGGTCACGTGATGAGTCACATGAGCATTTGGTACAAAATCCATCACACTCTCTCTGACATTAGTGAGGGAGAACCCAAGCAAGTGATTGTGGAAGACGCAAGATCTTCAAATATCCCAAATAATACTGTAACATGCAAAATTATTAAATATTATCTACCATGCAATGCAAGTCACAGATAAGATTGGTGGAATACTTTAAAATACATTAGAGAAGTAATATTCCCCCAAATGTTGTCCTAACCAGTCAAAAAGAGCGATTTAAGGCTTTGTGAGCTCCAAGTATGCAATTCAGCAATAATAAATTATGTGTTTACTGTTATACGATGATTGATTTGCATGTTTGTTGACCATGCTTTTGTTACTGTTTTGATTGTCACCATTATTGAGGTCCATGTGCGTCTATACGACTATTGCACATTTTATCTCTGCATTTCGAGATGTTTTCTTCTTCAGAAGAAATATTAGCAGAATTCTCACTGCTAACTATATGTAAATGAAAATGATATTATTTATTAAACAAGAAACTTTAACTGCCCCGAATTTATTAGCAGAGGAATATATTTTTGCATTTACTGAAAAAATCAAATTCAAAATGGCTAATAAATGCTACTTTGTTTAAGTAAAAAAAAAATTATGCATCATGCATTTTTTAATACTTATATACTCAACATTTATAGTGTACAACATAATAAGCAAGTAGTAGCATAATCATTCCACTAGAAGGCACTGCAATTAAACTTAACATAATTTTATTAGCAAATATTTTATCTGCATTTTTAACCCAAAAAGCAGTACTCCTGTATACAGTGCTGACCACAATTTTAAGCACTGAGAAAAAAAAAACAACTTTAATTGCATTCAGTAAACCTGGTGTTGGATTATAAAATGTATTTTTTTTCTGGATGCCGGATTTTTATAATGGCTAATGGCCTTATAATAATCTCTATAAATGTGCCGTTATCTTTTAATAAAGCTATTTTGGTAGAAAAGAATGGGAGAGAGAAACAGAGTGAATGAGTAGCTCATTCACAACCTAATTCAGAATAGACACAGTAATGTTCTCTTCTTCCTCTCTGCACTGGAAAGCAGGGCAAAAAAACAATACCATACAAAAAAATAACACAATATAACTGACCCTGTGGTTACATTAGCGCTTGTGCCATGTCATTTTTCAAAGGCATCACATTTCCAGCAAATTCGGTACATTCTCTTTTCCTCTGTAATTTTCTGTCACCTTATGTTCTTTGCCAGTCTCTCCTCCTTCATGCCTCACAGAAACAGCAAACGACAGTGCAGAAGGAGACGGGTGAAACACATGAAAACACGTGCAAGTTATATTTATCGCAAGGTCAAAAAGCAAAAATAAGTCAACCTACTAATTACAATTATGAATAGCAAATTTGATTAGGATTATCAAGGCCGTGTTTAGGGAATAAACTAATAAGGGAAAATATGAATTTAGTAGCTTTATAAGCAAATCGGCCAATACTAAAACAGCACTCTCCATGTCTGCCATTGGTCAATCAAACAGCTAGCCACGCCCCAAATTCACAGCACTGGTTGAGTCAGGCTGTGTCCGCAATCACATACTCTCTAGTTAGTACTTATTTTGAACAAGTAATTACTTCACGGCCGCTAAAAAAGTATGTTCTATATAGTATGGGTGTGTGTAGTATGAGTGTAATCTAGATGTACTACATTCGCCATGTTGTCATTATCATGTGACTTACCCGCGTCAGTTACATCGCTTCACCGCCATTCATAAATCCTCTCCCGTGGCCTCATGGGACAGTAAAGTGTCTTAAAGTACTTTTTGCCTATTCTTTTATGATTACTGTGAATTCAGACATACTTCTTTTGTCACATACTGTTTTTGCCTGCTATATAGAAGGGAAGTATGCGGTTTCACAGGTTTGGATGCTCAGTCAAACGGACCAATGTTTTGACTTTGCCAGAAAAATTCAGATAACTATGCCAAGATTTCCCCAAAAAGTATGAACCCTGTGGCAAAGGAGAAACTAATTATCATGAAGAAAATCATGAAGCAGCTGCTTTTGCATCTGAATTCTTCAATTACTGATTGCAAAAATTATTATAGACTATATAACACTGCGACCCAGAAGAGAGATGGGAGAGTTCAGTACAACAGGTGCACTGAAAAGATTAAAATTGTAAAAAAAAAAAGTAAGATATGAAGTTAAAATATTTGTTTGTTGTTGGATCGGTGTACATAAGCAAAATAAATGTTGCCTTTGAGGTGAAAATATGTATTATCTGAGCTCTGATGTAGAACCCCTGCTCGCCAAAACTGCAGCAAACACATCTTTTGAGCAGGAGAACAGACGGGAGAAATGAAATGAGATGAGACTCCTACAGGAAATACAGTGCCTTTACTTGATACTGCTTTACCCAACAGACACAGCTAAAATTCAGACAAGACTCCTCCGATTGACTATGCTGATTCTGTATTCTGATTGTGTGTGTGTGTGTGTGTGTGTGTGTGTGTGTGTGTGTGTGTGTGTGTGTGTGTGTGTGTGTGTGTGTGTGTGTGTGTGTGTGCAGTGTAAGCCAGTTCTAGCACACAGAGTCTTCTGTTTAACGCAAAGCAGATGTGAGACTTAATCACAATCCTTAGCGAGATAGTTTGAATACATTTAAATATCATTTCCACCTTATAACCTAACCACTAAAATCACCCTGTAGTCCCTTAACTTCATCCCAAACAGATCTCTGTGCTGTGAATGGATTACATTAAAATATACAAAATATCAAAAGTAAGGAAACAGTGAAACAATGTATATTTATGGGCTTTTGATCAAAACAGTTTCTGCAAAACTGAAATGATCCATCGAAGAAGCCAATTTTATCAACCAAAGCTGAAACAATCGTAAAACCCCAAAAATGCTGACCACAGTTATTTTTGGGTTTTTGATTTGACAGTTATGATTTTCAGTGATTCTTTCTGCAGGTTACATAGTATGGCCAGTAGGTGGTGACAAGTGACTGTCTTTATCAATTAGTCAATGAATCATTCATTTAAGCGATTCACTTAAAAACGTATGGCTGCATCCGAAATCGCATACTTCCCTAGCAGTATAGTAGGCGAAAAACAGTACAGTATGTGACAAAATAAGTATATCCGAATTCACAGTAATCATAAAAGAGTAGGCAAAAAGTACCCGGATGAACTACTACTTCCGGTGAGATTCTGAAGTGTGCATACAATGGACACTTTACTGTCCCATGAGGCCACGGGAGAGGATTTGTGAGTTGCGGTGAAGAAACGTACAGTAACTGACGCTGGTAGGTCACATGATGGCGAATGTATATGTCCAGATTACATTCATACTACTACACACAGCTTGATTCATTCAGGAATAAAACAAGTGAACTGACTGTATGAGTGAGTCATTGAATTATTCATTGAACCGATTCATTCCATTTGATCCAATCATTCTAATACATTCTAATTTGCTGCTCAAGAAATATTTCTGATTATTATCAATGTTGAAAAAAGTTGTGCTGCTTAAAATATTTTTGTGGCAACTGTGATAGATATTTTTTCAAGACACTTTTATGTTTAGAAAGTTCAGTAACACTTTACAATAAGGTTCCTTTATTAAACATTAGTAAATGTGTTAACTAACATGAACTAACAATGAGCAATACATTTACTTCTGTTTTTGTTAATCTTTGTTAATGTTAGTTAATACAAATAAAGCTGTTCATTGTTTGTTCATGTTAGTTCACAGTGCATTAACTAATGTTAACAAGATTTTAATAAAGTATTAGTAAATGTTGAAATTAACAACAAAGATGAACAAATGCTGTATAAGTGCAGTTCATTATTAGTTAATGCTAACTAATGTAGTTAACTAATGAACCTTATTGTAAAGTGTTGCCGAAAGTTCAATAGAACAGCATTTATTTGAAATAGAAATCTTTTGTAACATTATCATTGTCTTTAGTGTGAATTTAAAGCATCTTCGCAAAATAAAAGTAAATCATTTCTTCTTCTTTTTAAAATCTTATGGCAAACCTTTGAAAGGAAATGTAAGTTACTCAATATTACCATATTTTTTTATTGAACTGTTGTATAAAAGCACCAATAATCACACTCACAATTGTGCTGTTTTCCTGAATATATACATATATACATGTATGTGTTCTGTATACATAAAACATTACATTACAACGATATTTTCTTTTAACATTAAATAACGCAGCATCCATTAGCCGCATTCTTTCTCAGATGGCTGCCTTTAAATTACTAAGCACCAGGGTCGAGCAAACAACTCAAGCTTTTATCTTTTAAAAGCTGTATTTAAATGCCAAATGAGACAGCCATCAGAGCATCTTATTAAAACTGCACAGCATTCAAGAATTGTCAGGCCAGTTCACATAGCTGTAGCTCAAAGCATCAAGATGCTATATTCAATACATTCAGAAAATCAGGTATTATTACAGAGGAAGTGTTGCTAAGGCTGTGGTTGTAGAAAAAAAGGTCATTCCAACCCTATTCTAACCCTAACCCCACTGTGTAGGGGTTATGACACATTCACAAACCTTTGAGTGCCTACTAGTGTCATCACACCATACTGTGATCAAGAAAGGGAATCTATGAGAATGAAACAAAAGTGGATTTTAAAACTCATTCACACATTACAATTTCAATAAAGTTTGGCATTAGCATGTTGCAAAGCTAATAATGTGTGTTACTTAAACGTAAAAAACACACATTGAACACTAAAACAGGGCAAAACAGTCCATTTTACTTAGATTAAGCTATTTTAATTGATCAATGAAACAGAAGCATATTGCCATATTGTGACGTTGACATGCATGAGAGTGAGGCGAAAAGAAAAAAAATGTAGGACTTTGTTCAATCCAACGGTTGTTGATTTGATAGAGGCAGATTTGAAAATGAGCTTGTAGTCGATTGAAAAAAAGGGGAGGAGTTTAAGCGGGCTAAATTATTGAAGAAGTCCGTCACACTTTACTAGAGAGAAGTCTGTTGTTTCATCAGAAGATCGAGTTATGACATTTTGCTAAAAAAAATTAGACCTAAAAACGAATCAAACTCTTCCCGGCCTCAGCTACATCTAGTGTTTGAAGGCGGGTCAAAGCAGACACTGTTCACGGGCAGCCGATGAAGACCATAGGGATGGCGTTATGCAAATTTGTTACAAACTTGCATAGGTCTTTGCTGGAAGTAAGACTGGAATTACTGACGAATCGTTTCAGGCAGTTCACAATCGGTTCTTTCTTTTTGGGAGAAAATAACCCCATTTGTCAAGCACTTTGGTCTTTGAAACTTTGCAGATTTTTTACATTCACAGACAGCTATATTACACACTGCATGAAAGGTAATATCCGAAAAAGCATAATAGGGACACTTTAAAACACTGCCTAGGTTGGCAGCTCACTTTAAAGTGGTTTTGGAGTTTTTGCTATGACTGTATAAAAGCTAACATACATCAAGGTTAAAGTCTGAAACATTTTCGTAAACATTTCTGTACTAAACTAACTATCAAAAATAGATTGCAGGGCTGCATGGATTGATATATATTTTAAGAACGAATTAGCAGTGTTGTCGCCAAGTGGTTTGAGTTCAAGGCATTTCAAGACCAGGTGGAGACAGACCAAAATAAACAGTTATACCATCTTACCACTCTCTCTCTCTCTCTCCCCCACATCTCTGATTCCTTCGTTCCTTCTCTCACTTCTGTTTTCCCAGAACACACTGTGCTATGCAAAAGACACTCATTACCACCGCACACCTGTTTTAAAGCTGACAGAGAGAGGGAGCAGGTGAGGTGGTGCCGTAGAGGACAAAGCAAAGATAATGATAAACTGCAGCAAAAATAAAATATGTGGTGTTTGTGAAGAGAGGCATTATCCTAATCTCTGCATATATTGTTTATTTAATGCCTGATGCGTATATTTAGACAGAAGAGCGGCTGATAGCCGATGCAGATTAAATAATACAATTTAATGAAAGCAAATGAAACGCACACACAAATGATAAAATGAAATCCAATTAACTTGAAAAATTCTCTCAAAAACATTTTTCAGTAATTGTGCATTATCCAGGTTTCCCAAACCTTTTGGCTAATGCATTTTTATACATTTTCAAGTCAGTTTATGATTAATGGACAATGAATTTTAAACATTCATAGAAATTTAACTCACAGAGAGTAATCAGTTGCAAGTTAAATATTTTAGAGCCGAGCATAATTAGAAAATAATCTTCTTCACCACAGAAATTTTGCATGACAGTTTAAGATTTTGGCCTGGACATCACTATAGCAAAATTATCTGGTATTTTTCATGACCCAATGACTCTGTTTGTGACTCTGTTTGTCACTGTCAGTACATTTAGTCTCTAACACAATGGAAATCTAGCATTCTATTACTAGGCTAAATGGACACAGTTCTCAAATGACCAAATTGAATATAAGCAAATCATTTACCTGGTTTAGGCTGGCTGACATTTATCAGTTAAGACTAGTGTCCTTTTATTTTGTATCTGATTGTAAAGTTTTTAAGTTACTTAATCAGAAGCTCTTTGACCATTCTGTGACACTACCAACTGAGAACAAACCACATTGGCTAGACAATCATCGTCAGCATCTAAGCTGTCCATATGTGACTATCTCTGAGAAGTGTCCATGTGAAGACTGAGGTCAGCGCAGTCATTTGCATCACGAGGGCCTGGTGGGCTGTTCTGTTTTCAGCACAGAATTAAAAGTCAGAGCAAGCACAGCAGCTGCACGATTAAAGAAGAAACCTGTTAAAATAGCCCTCTCAAAGAATTGTTCTAATGCTCTCCATGTCATGATGAATGATTCAGAGCAAAAACCATTTCCATGGACACAGTTTATGAAAGGAAATAACAGAAGCATAAATGTTGCTGAACAATTCGAGCCAAGCCAAGTCTGCCAACTGTGAAACTGACGGGAAGACGATAGTATATAAATACATACGCACAAGTGTAAGTGTGTGTGTGGGGGGGGGGGTGGGGGGGTGGTTTGGGATATAGAAATATGTAATTGTATTTTTTTTTAAAAAAGTGTAGTAAAACTGTAATATTGTTAAATATTATTACAATTTAAAATATAAATTTAGTATATTTATATTTCTTCTGGATTCTTTAATAGAAAATTCAAAAGGACAGCATTTATTTTAAACATTATAAATGTCTTGCTGTCACTTTTGATTAATTTAACACTTTAGTTTGGGGACCAATTCTCACTATTAACTATTATCCACTGCAACAATTACCTTACTAACTATTAATAAGCAGTAAATTAGGAGTTTGAGGCAAAAGGTAATAGTGAATATGTGTTCCCTAAACTAAAGTGTGACCAGAAGTGTTAATTTAGTTTGTCTTTCTGGGATTTTGATAACTGCAATTCTAATTTTCTTCAAATGTTACTGACTCATAACAGTCTATGTGATGACATTTTAATAAAATAGAAAAGAAAAAAAGAATAAAAATCTGAGGTTTTAAACATCAGCATAAGAGCAAAGTCAACAGTGAAGCTCCAAAAGCCATGGCAATAAATCCTTCTGAAATCCCTTGGGAGTCTGATGTGACACTGCAATATATCTGTGACAGGGTGATGCATGAAACATCTCCCACATCTAATAAAACAGTTATTCTGAATAGTATGTGTCATAGTTTAGATACATTGACTTACATGTGGGAGACTGTATTCGCCCTCATTTTAAACATAATACAGTCATGGCTGCAGGGCCGTGGCAAGAACATATGACAACCCAAACCGTATTTATTATAACGGAAGTAGACCAAGTTCTATATTAAAACAACACTAAACCACAAGATAGTCCATCCTACAAATACACCTAAACCCATTTACATTATGCCTACACTTCATAAACATGAGTCACAAAACCTCATCAATTCCACCAACAACACATAAGGGTGAACCAACTCCAGGCTAAGGTTGAGATGATGCGCTTCCCCTTTAAAAACACATTTAGAGTTCCTTGAAATAGTTTCATGTCACCGCACGACCTACACATCTCTCAGCATAAACGCTCCTGATAAATTATTTGTTATTAAAGTGTCTGCGTTCACAAATCACTGTTAATTTGAACAGAAGAGCAAGCACAATGTATGCTGGATTTGGCATGGCAGAAAGCGTGCAATAACCACTAAAAAGCTGTCACTCACCTTAGTTCATTGCAATCTCACAAAGTTCAGTTATAACCAATTAAGCTGACTGAACAATGAATCCCTTATTTACATAATTATTTGTCATAATGAGAGGATTTGCGAGCATGCAGAACATCAGAATCGCTCAAAACGCAGGAGTTTTTGTTCAGTGCTATCTTAAACGCCTCTGATTGGCCACTGCGTTCAAGAAATGGTCATGGCACTGCTTGGGATGCTGACAGCCTGTTCCAATAAAGCCCATGTATGGAGCAGAGCAGAGTAAAGCATCAGACATTAGCAGAAACCCCAGAGGCTGTCTCGGTTTATGATGGCATTACTCATTGCTTTGAAAGGTGCAGCTCCAGAACTCAACTCCACATATTAGGGCACAAATGCACCATGGTCCTATGGCCTATTGCAGAAGTGGAGAGGTCTAAAACCAAAAACTAAAAATGTCTCACAAGTATGAGTTTCTTTCTTCAGCAGAGCACAACAGGTTCATCTGAATAAAATCCTGGCCACTCTTTTAAAAAGTATTTTCAATATAATGAAAATTGATCAGGATTGAGGTGTCAAGGTCCAAAAATGACAATAAAGCACCATAAACATGACAAATATCAAGTGGTCAATCAAAGTACCTTATTCAAAGTTTGAAGCCATGAAAACCAAAACAGAAGTTTAAGTCTGAATGCTAAATGATATTAAATTGTTTGGTTCAGTTTACTAGCCTGGGAAAACCCAGACAACTTCCGGCAAATTTAGATTTGCTCTGCAAGTAAGTCTGGCAAAGAGCTCATTCAAGTCCATTTCCCCATGCCGAGAAATCAAGGCACCAATCAGAAACGTTGAGGCGGGCTTTACACATGACGATCGCTCTGATTGGTTTTAGGTCTAGCCTATCGCGCCCAGAGGCATTTGAGCGACGTCCACTCCGACGTCCATGGTGAAGCGCACCAACTTTTAAATGCATTATTATATTCAAATTGCAAACACATGAGGACAGTCTCCATGAAAGACCCACTGGCAGATGAACGTGCTACTACATTTCTCTCCGAAACGGTTGGAAGTTAAATTCATTCCTTTTTCATTCATTTCTCTTTTATTCTTTTCATGAAAATGCATTATTTGTACAAGGCACATACAATTCATTTGACTTT
This sequence comes from Scardinius erythrophthalmus, assembly GCF_964197995.2. Classification (NCBI taxonomy): domain Eukaryota; kingdom Metazoa; phylum Chordata; class Actinopteri; order Cypriniformes; family Leuciscidae; genus Scardinius; species Scardinius erythrophthalmus. The sequence continues at coordinate 9,494,686 of NC_138238.1, forward strand.
TCCTTTACATTTCCATGATCAGAAAGGAGCAGATGGAAGAATAATATTCTTATAAATGATAAATTATAAAATTAAATCTTGTAAATTAGATTTAATAGAGGATTTTAACTGTGACAAGATGATTGACAGGGCAGTTTACATGACGGGATGCACGCGACAGATCCGTCCGATAAAGATGACAAAGTAGTATGTCCCAAAGTTGCCTACTTTTTTTGCTACACATTCAAAAGTAAATACATTTTCTTCACAAAAAGAGTACATATGGCGTAGTGTAACCATAGACCGTAAAAAAATAGTGTAACATAGGCGAATTGGGACGCAGCATATGGCTTTACACATGTCGATCTCTGATTGGTTTTAGGAGTTTTAGGTCTATCCAATTGTGCCCAGAGGCATTTGAGCGACGTCCGTTGGTGACGCCCCTTTGGAAATGAGTTATTAAAGGAGCTTTGCCAGACCATAACTCAGTTACTACTGAGAATGGTCTGGTTTTAACCAGGCTATCAGTTTACAAAACCGGACTGAATGATTTGTTTGCTTAATGAAGTGAAAGAGTTTAATAGATTATTACATAAACTAAATTCCAGTCCGTTTTTTTCACACAAAGCTAACTGTATAACATAAAGAAATCAGAAGGCTTTGAAATTAAATGATGGAAGTGAAGTAAATAATGACACTACTCCAGGTGAACTACTCCTTTAAGACTCTGAGAGAAGAGGCAACTTGTTTTAGATGAAATTACTGCGTGTAGGTTTCCACTCTCCTCTGCTCATCCCTGATGGAGATCTGAGATGAGAAGATGTGAAAATGAGGGACAGGAGTTGGATATTAACTTGTCAAGCAGATGCAATAAATGAGAAAGCCCAGAAATAATAGATTTAGGAGAGGCAATAACAGGCTCTGGAGAACTAGTAAGAAAATGAAATTTAAGATATAGAGATAAAAGCACTGTTCCAAAACCTAGCAAATATTGAAATATATTGAAATCGATCGTTGAGTTGAATCACCCAAACGCCAAAAAACCCAAAAGTGTCAAAACTCACGAGCCTGCAGTCACAGAAAGCAGCTGCCTGTGTAGGCAGATAGCTCATTAGGTTTTGGAAAAGAGCTAGAAAGAGAGATGTAAATAAGATTTGTTTTGCCCTTCACTGTTTATCATCACAGACGGTGACTCCTTCAGAAGAACTGGTGGGCCACCACACCGACATCATGGGAGATCCATGAGTGGGCAGCAATGACTTGCTTCCAGCGTGAGAATATGGGCTCACATGTCCAAAAATGAGTCACTTCACTCATATCACACCTCTATCCGCTCACACACTCCTTCTCCTCATCATAACCCCTTTACGCTATAGTCACTTTCGCTCTTCTTTCGATTGTTCTAAAGCATACTCTCATTCCAACTATCTAGGAAGAGAGATGTGCCTGGTAGGTTACTTCAAATGGTAATTTCACACACATTTCAAACTCCTTAGTCACACAGTTTTAGACACATAATGAAAAAGTTTTTTTTCGCTGCTGTATATATGTCTATATAAGCGCTCTATATAAATGGAAATGTTGATTTCTCATTATGACATTTAAAATGACATTTTAAAATAATTTTATGGTATACACACAAATACATATACATATAATTAATTTTATTTTTAAAAGCTGTTACACATTTCTTTTTTAATTAATTTATTGTGACTGTTAATTTTGGACTTTGTATGCATCTACATATTACGGGATTTTCTCTCCAAATTTCAACACATTTTAATCGTTTTCCAGCACTAATAATTCATCATAATTCAATAATTCAACCAACACTGTGCTGTGTGTGTATGAAAAAGAAGAGTTTTTACAAATGTGCATGGATAGGTTGTATTAGGCAAAACTGGCAGGTCAAATTTGGTTCAAGTAGGCTTGTTGTGAGGTTCATTCTGAGAGCAGCTGTGTGTGTATTCAATCTAAAGGTGAAGTGTTTCATTTTTGCGCTGTTAAAATACTACTATCTCAGCTTAATATGAAGCAATAACATGAGTAAGCTATGCTTAGGCTGATTCCAGCAACATTGGACAGATGTTAGGCAAGCTTGATTTCACACATTTTGCATTACAGAATGTATCAGAATGCAAGTCATAATGCAACGCAAGTACGCATTGTCATGTTGCAGCTTATTATGGCCAAGAACCTGCATATGTATACACAAAAGTATATGTATAATATAATATAATAACAATAATAATAATAATATTTTTATTATATAACTGTATATAATAACATATACTGTATATATATATATATATATATATATATATATATATTAATTTTGGCCAAATTTTGCAGCCCTACAAACAAGCACATCAAACTTTGAATTTTAAAATCATTTTAATATGCAATCACAATTTTTATCAAGAAAAAAAAAGCAATTAATTTGCTTGATTGACTTGTTGACTCATTACGATTAGAATTCATTGAGCCGCCCATGGCGTCTGATTCATAGTGTGTGTGCGTATGAACAGATGAAACTCAATCTCTTAAACGCAATCTACTTCCTCCTCACTGCGCTATAGTTCACAATATCCCTCTCCATTCTCACATTCCCACGGCCCATTTCTTTTGATTATTCCTTTGTACCATTCTTATTTCTGACTTGGAGTGACTTTTAAGTGAAGTTAGACTCATCTAAGGCTTTTTTTGCCCATTGTGAAATCTCTCAATACAGACAGACCAGCACTTTTACAGTAAAAAGCTTTGGGGAGGAATGGACCTCTCAATTGCACCTTTCTTCAAAGAAAGAAAAAAATAAAGCCGTGTTCCAAGGACTGGTCACTTTTTTTTTTTTTTTACATGATAGACTCCTCTACCATGTAAAAAAAAATAGTTTAGAAATAAATCTAAGTCTTGATAAATCTTGATGCTTTGCATCTTCTTATATAAAGTCACTATAATAACATAACTGTCACAGTGATGCTGAGACGCTGTATTTAAAATAATGATCAGCCAAGAGTGAAACGTCTATTTCTATGATGGATTCAGTGCAGAACAGGAGAGCAGCTTTACACACATACAGTATTTGTCTATTTGGGCTCAGTGTCATTATGGGAACAGCCCTTAATACACTCAAAGTAAATGACTTCCCATTTCACTGGATTGAAAAATGCTGTAGTTTGCCAAACTCTGGAGAAATGAAAGAACATGCAAAAAGATGCATTGAATTTCCTGTCCATGTGATTTGGAAATGATTCATGACAAATTACTTCCTAAAATGGATTCACAGCATCCAAATACTGTACATACATATACTAAGAAAAAGAAGTCACTATTTCCACATGAAAGATCCTTAACTCTTTTGCCTTGCAAAAAAAGAATAAATTCATTAAAATCATTAAATCCTTCATGTATAAAAAAGAAAAAAGGACACAGCGCCAGCCGCCAGTGAACCCATGTACAAATGTATTTTCAGTTATTGAATCATTATCCAATATCCATGCAATATAGTGCAAGCGCAATAGTATTTCGCAAGTGTGATATATTGCTTTATAGTTCAATATGCAAGGCATACATACTGATCACTTACATTTTAGGCACAATATTCCCAGTTACTTCATCTGTTTCTGCTCCGTCAACTAAAATAACTCCAAATATCAAGGCAGTCTCCAAACAATGCACAGTATGGATTCTGAATAAATCAGCGTTTTAAATTATTTGGTTGAGTGAATGATTCACTGACATACTCATAAACCCATTTGCTGCCAAGTGCCAACTACAACTAACCTGCAGAAAGAGTCTGAAAAAACATTTTTTATTTCTCCCAAGGAATAGGAGAAACATCTGAGACAAAGAACTTCCAGGAAACACAAGAGAGCAATGAAGAGCAACCATTAAGTAAAAAACATCTCTGCGATTTACTACAATTGTTAAGTAAATTAGGGAAAGCTCTATAAAATAAATAAGAGATTCTGTCCAAAAACAAGAAGATGCTGTGTTTTCTGATGTGCTTTCTTTTGGGACCATAAGGGGGATTTTATCACGGAGTTTTGACAGATGGCATTAAAAAAAAAGAAGAAGAGAAAATCCATTTAAAATAAAAAGCCACAGATCTAATCCCTTCATTTATTTTCTCTTATTATGATGCCTAAAACTAAATCGACCAAAAATCAAATCTTCATCAATCACACCCCTTCATCTGTCTCTCTCTCACCCTGATTTAGAGTTTCTCCTCTTCATTCTCACCAAGTGATTCTCTCGGCAGCTCCAACGCTTAATTCACACAAATTGCACTTATGAGCAACAAGCACGCACAAACCCACCGAGAGTGTTAAAACAAACAAATAAACACACACAAACAGAGGAATGCAGGACTAAGTACATTAAAAAACAGTGCGGATAAAGTCCACAATGCAACCTGATCATATTACTATACTGTAGATATAGGACACGACTGAAGGTCAGTGGGCAACAGGTGGACGTTTCAAGTCTCACAATCATCACACGGAGACACTATTATTAGTAAGCCTATTGCAACCGTATCCTAAACACCATTTCTGACAACTCAGCAACTTTCCATCAACACACAACAAACGATTTGTCTCACATTGCATGAGCATGACGGCAGCTCCGTCTCTCCATCCAACACTTTCATGATCCAGGGACACTTTTTATCACCACGGCAACAACACTAATATAACATGCATTTGCTCGTGACTTTACTCAGATCTGAGATGGTTCCAGCTCTATGAATGCATCACAAAGGGGTGAAATAGAAAAATCCAAATGTCCTTGACATTTATTTACACATAAGAGATTACTATCAAGAAGGTGTGCTCTTAATAACTCATGTCTATCAGTCAGAAGAGTGATACTGCTGTGGGAGAATGTTGAGAAAGACCGCCATGTAGACAAACTAACAACGAAACTATTACGAATACATGACTGAAGTTTATTTTGATGTTCCAGAGCAATTGAACGAGAAAGTTAATTTGCTGACTGTTTTTCCAAATATATTTTGTTGAAATCTATGGCAGGGCCATGTTTGTCCTCTGAGGCAACACAGGTAAGTACATTTATTAACTATCTTTAAGAGTGTTTGTAATAAACGTCATCATACAGCTAGCATATAACGCTATCAAGAGACCAAGTGTATCACTGTTAGAATGCTGCTAATAAATCAGTATACATGGATTAACAATTTTTTCTTGAGTTTAATATGAATAAAGTGTGAAGAAAGCAAGTATGTTCTGCCTCGGGCTTAAACACATATGTCTCTATTACAGTGCTGGCCATCTTAAGCATCAAAACATACATACTGTGGTGAAGGGCATGGATGCATTGCAATGAAGCTCTTCGATCACCGTAGTGGGTGTTTACTTGTGTTTCTGTAAGAGGTAACGTCCCTCAAAACAGAGTGTGTTTGACATAGTGAAAATGAGGGTGGAATATCAATTTTACAAATATTTGGTAAAAAAAAAACTTTGTCAACTTCATAAGCTAACCTCCAGAAATATAATTTAAAAATCTGAAAATGCATTTCATGATCCTTTTAAATAGTTTTGGACAAATCCCAGATTTTTAATGGATGTAATTCATGATGACAGACCCACCTGCTGGAGGAGCCGGGTGAACCGTAGGACACAGGAACGCCTGGAAGCTGGACGCACAGAGTTCGCTTACCGTCCCCATAGCTCAACTGTCCCTGTTTCACTCTGATGAGTGTGCGATTGAGCGACGAGAGAGAAAACACAAGCTACTTCCCCTTTTGCCTGAAAGCAGAACTGTTGATACTTATATAACGCTCTTCTTTATCATTAATTTTCCTTTGGGTTTTCCTGTCTGACAGATTCCAAAGCAAAGATCCACAGCACTGCTCTCTGCTCTGATGTGTGCTGGTCTTGCAATCTCACTCACTGACTTCTCTCCTTGTACAGTCTCTCCTCCTTCTCTCTCTCTCTCTCTCTCTCTCTCTCTTCATACTCACCGCCACTTTGTGTTTACCATGCAGGGCTTTCTAAGCTCCCCCCTCTGTTTCTCTGTGTCTACGACCCTTTCTATTTCAAAGTCTCTGCTGTGGTGCTGAAACAGCTTTGGTAGAGAAGGATTTACATAGACATAAGCACAGATTCATCAACAGCTCCCAGAACACCTCCCCACTCACTCCCACAAGCTCAGAGGGCAGTTTAGTCAGAGCTCAACCATTTCGGGCATCTGATCCATGCGTGGTTTTGAAGGGCATGTATATGTTTACTCATGGAGAATCACAAGATCACCCACCCCATCTATTAATGCACGCCTGCAGACACGTGTACATTATGTTAGGTTGAGACCCTCTGAAACTCACATGCACCCAAATTGGTGCTTTTGCATCAGTTTACATTTTGTGTTGTGTATGTGTTTGTATGGTTGTTTCAATGGTAATTTCTTGTCCGTATAGCGGCAAGAGCATTTTAATTCAATCCTTTACTATTTTATACACTCTTAGAAAGAAAGGTTCAATGGGGTTCTATATAGAAGGTTCTAGACTCAATTTTAAAGAACACTTTATGCCAAAAAGGTTCTATACCGGAGAAATGTCTTAAATTACGGTATAATACTTTCATGTTTAATGGTTATTTCATTTTTTTTCTAGTGATAAAGTAAGTTCTCATGCAGTTTAATTCATTTAAAATTGAAAAATGAATTAAAACTAAATCCATAAAATGACCCCATGATGAGAACCCATAGAGTATGAAGTGCCTGACAGAACAGATTATACAGAGAACCTTTTCTTGAATGTATGACAATAAAAAGTCTTTCATAATGAAAATCACTATATTCTGTAAATATTCACGCAGGGCTTTGTAAACTAGAGAAAAATCTAGTTGCAATTGTGATGTTTCTGAAAAGCATTCATGACTTAAAAGAAATGGTGTTTGTGCAATACTGTTAAATCATAAGACCGCTGAATATCGCTGACTTGTTACTGGTCATGTGCCAAGAAACAGGAACAGAACATTACCCTCAAATAACAATCTCAGCTTTCCAAAAAAAAATTTTTTTTAGAATGAAGAGTAGCCTGATTGTATGCAAGACATTTCACCCTAAAAACTAAAATTCTTATCTTATTTTTTTTGTGTGTGAACTATTCCTCAACACACTTTCTGTGCTCTTAAACCATAATATTTGACAATGTTTTGCGCCTGCAAAACCATCTGGGAACATCCCTAAAAGTAATCTCAGAGGGGAGAAAATTGGGAGATCCTGTTGGAAAGTCCACCCAATACTTTCCAGCTCACTCTCCTCATTTTATCTTCTGACACCCTTCCTCTCCTTCCATTCCACCCATGTATTTATCACACTATTCCAATCACACCTATCCACAATACTACATTTATTTAGAAATGTACTTACACTACACTGTTTGTAACTCTTTCTGATTTCTTTCTTTCCCTGAGATGCATTTCTGAAGGTGTTAGATTGTGGTTAGATAGATATTGGAGATTGGAGGCACTGACACTTTCCACCAATTGAGTGAGATTAAAGACTTTTAAAATGCTCAGAATATAATTAACATCCAAATTAATAACATGCAAAACATTAAAGCCATTAAATGACTAATTTGACATTTAGCTGAAGCTATTATCCACAGTGATTCATAGCACACTTCTTACAGATACAGCGACTTTAGAACAATTTGGGATTACGTGTCTTTCTCAAGGACAACGGAGATCATTCATAAACCTACAACTTTTTGATCATCAGACCAAATTGTTAACCAATAGGCTACACCACTCATAAGGAAGTGTGCAGGTTTTGGTGTCCTCCCGTAGTCTCTTTTCATCTAAAAAAATAATAATCTTTTGTCTCACTTTTGATCAGTTTAATGAATCCTTAAGTTCTTTAAAAAGAAAAGCACAGCTGAGCAAATCAGGATCATTTTATCATCACAACCTCAACAACAAACAAGAACGTTCACAGCCTTATACATTTGCAGTGACTCAGGACTATAGAGAAATAAAAGATTTTTCCTTTCTCTTTTTTCAGTCTTTTCTAATTGAACACTAGACGGGCACCCCGCAGCTAGGGGAAAGAAAAGAACAGAGGAAAATGACATGCGAGTCGCATTTCAAAGGTTAGTCAGCAGTGCTTTTACCCAAACATCAAGACCTAAGACATTTCATGACATGTCTGTGCCAAAGCCCGCTAACAAGAAATATAGTAGTACTGTCAAAATCTGCAGCCGTGCTAAAACCAAACTAACAACAAAAGATCCTTTGCACCAACACCCTCAAAACTGACCCTGAAGAAAATCAAGGTCAGTTATGAGCATACCAGCATGAAAATTACACATATAGCGAAATCGAAATCAATCAGGATACAGTCACAAATCCAATTTAAGCATTAGAAAACAAACCGACACACTACAACTATGTTTTTACCTTTGCCACAAATGTATTTCTCAAAAATGCTGTGATGAAGATGAAGTCTATGTGTCTGCACAGCTGAAGTGTTAGAGAACCAATAAAGGCCTGCCCAGTGTCGGCAGAGTCTGGCAAGCGTTGGGGTCGTTCATTCAGCCTCTCGGTTTTGAAAGGCGCACCGAATTGTGAAAATGAAAGGTTGGATTCTGAAGAGAACCACAATGGTCAGAAGCTTGGGTTTCCCATCAAACATTTATTCCAAGAACACTTTCGGCTTCATCATTCTGAAACTAACACTTTTTTGGCCATATGTTCCAGTCAAATGTGCCCCAAATACGTCCAGTTGCTCTATTAATTAACTGAGACTACAGATGCACAAAATTTGAAAATGACGATTAGGCTAAATTATGAAAAAATGACAAAAGAAAAAGAGTGTGTGCTAAAGAAACCACATACTCTTAAACATTTAAGAATATATATATATTTCACATTAAATACACACATTCACACACATATTATATGTACAGTGCTTAACAAATTTATTAGACCACCACCAAATTTAAGGTTTGTGCCACAGCTGCCTTAAACTAACAGTATTGATGATTACCAAAATCATTTTTTTGTTTCTGTACTGGAATGGTTAATCCACCAGTATGTGTAAGCTCTTTAGTCCCAGTTGGCCAAGACAAAGTCCAGACTTGAATCCTATTGAACAAATTTGTGATTTAGTAGATTCAACGATAGACTGCACAAAAGTTTAATCAAAAGCAAGTCTTTGGGAACAACAAGAATCTATCTGGAAGTCAATAACAGTCTATGCCAGCAAGAATGTAAGCTGTTATCAAGTCCAAAGAATTCCATACAAAATATAAAAAAAAGTTTTTTGGTTATTATGTGTGAATAAAGAATATTTAGTTGTTTCAGTTTGTTATTTGCCTAATAACTGACAATAAAGTTTTAGTCTAAAAAAGCACACACACACACACACACACACACACACACACACACACACACACACACACACACACACACACACACACACACACACACACACACACACACACACACACACACACACACACACACACACACACACACACACACACACACACACACACATATATTCTTTTGTCATAATTTAGCCTCATCTTCATTTCAAATCTTGTGCATCTGTAGCCTCAGTTACAGTTATTAACAGAACAGATGGACGTATTTGGAGCACATTTGTATATACACAATATAAATTATAACAATTATATGTATTCAAATTATTAAAAAAAAAAAAACCTTTGTAATGGTTTAAGTATGCAGCAAACAACTTGACACTTGGTACCAATCACTGATGAAAATATTTGCATATTCTGATGCTTTGCATGTTTAAAGAAATGGATTTTTAACAAATTGCAAAACATTTTGTGATAACATTTCATGAGAAGTTTTACACCCCATCTACACTGCAAACAAGCAATGTGACAAAACAACACAATTATAATCAGCGAGGCAGTCTACACTGCACTATAATGGACACGCTCATATGCAGTTTAGACAGATTCATTCATTATAATGGATGGCTTTCTGGTTTCTGGTGTTGTGATGCTCATTTACAGTGCAGAAACAAATCCAGACAGTTGTGATGAGCCAGACTTTGAGTATGCCCGCATTATGATCATTTCTGTGCCCCGGTGGATACATTGTACATTAGGTGAAATTACTGATAATATTTATCAAGCAAAACAATACAATGAAAGTACACACAATAAAAATAAGGTTCAAAGGAAGATAAGTGTAGAAGAGCAATTTGGCAGTAATGAGATACAATTTCCAAGCCAAACTAGCATCATATGCCAGCAGTAAAAGCTTTCATTTAACATCTGTGATATCTGCCGGTTCGTCTTCCATAGAGGGATGAACCAGTTTAAAAAAATAAAATAAGCACATACACACGCACAACCCTTATACGAGCATTTCCCAAACAATTAACATTCTGTCATCATTTACTCACCCTCATGTTGTTCCAAACCTGCATGAATTTCTTTCTTCCAAGAACCACAAAAGTTTTTATGCCATGATTCAATTAAAATTTTCACATCTTGATGACTGTGACTGATTCGGTTTTTGGTTCAGAAACCTCCAGTCTCCATTAACTGTGTTATAGCATGAAAATGCGATCAGTACATTATTCACAATTCATTCTGTTCTGTAGAAGGAATAAAGTAACACAGGTTTGAAATTACAAGGTGAGTAAATGATGACATCTTGAGATCTTCATTTTTTTGGTTGAACTAAACTTTACTAAACTTGTAATGTACTGTACTAACAAAGGTGAAATAATGAACTGAATAAACACTTGAGGCTCTATTGAGAAAGCATAGACTTCAGACTCCAGACTCCTCCACCATTAAAGAAGTATTAGTACATAAGTAACAACAACATTAAAATTCTGCGAATAATAGTCAATCTTTATCTTTATGGGATGATCTATTCCAGTAGTTGATCATGGCAGATTGTCTCTAACCCTTTCAAGAACAGGACAAACGGGAGGTCGTCAGGCTGTTGGCTGCTACTGACCTAACACTCATATTTCGAGCCCCAGTCGTCCCATGCAGGAAAGCTGCCGTTTCATCTCAGTTGATCTTAAAACAGATCAGTCTTTTGAGGATTTCTACTTCTCTGGAGCTTAAGATTAATGAGAGAGTGCTAGAGAGACTTTAGAAGGGAGAAAAACAGCAATATATTTTGGATTAAATCAAAGGGTGCATGGAGAAGGAAGGGTGAATGATGGAAGCCATAAGGTGAGCTTAATTCCAAGTAAAAAATCTAACAAACACACTGCAGTTTAACTTAACTTTGTAATATTAATCTGTGAATTAAATCGCATTATACTGTAGGCGTTTCGTCAACTGAGGGCAACTCTATGACTTTTTATGCCCCATGGGTTGATTTTTATCAAGACAGATTTCAATATTTGTATAAACATCATATTAAAAAACAGTTTTACTTTTCAAATGCCCTTTATGTTTAGATCTGATTGCTTTTCCCTTGTCCCTGACCCAAACTTTCAGTCTTAATGTAATAGGATTGGACAGCCCAGAGGATTCACAAAATGAAGAGATGACAATGATATTCCTAACCATCTTTTATTCCAAAAAATGCATGCAGATTTTCTATATACTGTATCATGATGATACAAAAGCCTTGTGGTTTGATGAGCCTTGTTTTGGTGACTAGCGATCTTAAACCTACAGAATGGGAGGTGGGTAAGCCGGCAGGCAGGCCCTGTAGTTTAATGGCTAGAATCCCAGATGATACTCAATGGACCAACCTACGTACCAGAAGCACAAGTTACAGCAGCCTTGGTCTCGCTAGCAGAGCGACACTTAAGCATGAGAGGTGCTTAGGACTTAAATGCACACTCAGTGACTATCAAAACCCAAGCATCATGACACAGAGCGGTCACTATGCCAACCAGGAACAAACTCAGCTCATATAGGCACTATATCTCTAATTTCCTCGCTTTTAACCCTTACATGCATCAATGCATCAATCCAGCAGAGTAGGAACTTAGTATTTAAGAGATTAATGATTTATGCATGTGTATGCCAATACATTTTAAATGCACATTTTTTAAATACATGTTAGAATATCTGCCAAGTCCTCATTCATCACCATTACATATTTAATGAGTTATACAGAATAAAGAAAATTTCACTTTTCATGCACTTTTGTTTTTGAGGAGAAAAAAAAAATCACTTTCTTTCTGTTTTATGACCTTTAAAAGCTATTTTAAAAAAGTGCCATGACCACATGGTTATTACATGCTTGAATTTTGTGATCATTTGTCTATGTGTAGCCTATATTTATGAGCTGGATATTTTGTGGAAATAGCTGCCATCTACTGGTCATTTTGTGTTAGTGCACAGCTTAAGACTTAATACCTAAACTCCATCAGTTCATCTGCATTAAGAAATCAGACTACATCAATCGGTTTTGTATTCTTTCCATATATACCTTTTATATATATATATATATATATATATATATATATATATATATATATATATATATATATATATATATATATATACACTGACATGGATGTCTTAGTTGGGAACTAATTTAGAATCTGTTTGTTAATGTAAGCCTGCTCAAGTAGTGGACAGAAAAGTAGGACACTAGTTTTAACTTTAGATGAAGCTAAAATTGGATTTTGTTTGTGCGGTCTTCACTGTAAACAGTCTTCTTGATTTACAGCTAACACGTAAACCCCAAAATGCACAGACAGCAGAAAGTTTGGCAGAGAGAGTACATCAAAAACAAACCTCTGTTCAAACTCTTGCTGTATCTAACTGGAGCAACAGACTGCCAGGGAGGAGTTAACATCACTGAGTGACAGCTGAAAGAGGTAAAGTGAGGACAAACTCAGAGGTTTCCTGTGGAGCTTTGCTCTTTCCTGGATGTGACACTTTGCCACGTCTGCAGCTGTAACCGTGGTAATGAGAGACATATCCCAGTCCCACATACCTGTCCACATTCACAAGTCTGCTCAGTGGATAAAATGATCATTTTAGAAGCTGAACATGCATTTGGTGTTTCTTTACTGGCAGTGAGGTGTAAAACTAGCATTTAACAGCTAATTAACTGATGCACTACTGAAAAGACCACTGCTATAAATCTGTGCATGATGAAACCTCATCCTCTCACGTTACAATCCCTCTGCCTCTGAACATGAAGTCAGTCTGAAATATACTCCAGACAGTCTTTTCCATTCAAAAAGATTTATATGATTCAATACTGTTATCAGTAATCATTTATCAAGACTGATAAGCTAAAGACAGTGAGAGAAAGGGGAAAAAATAAAGAGGGAAAGAGGTTGATTTTCAGAACAGACTTTTACAAAAATATATAGAACTTTTAAGGAGGACCAGTTATGCCCTTTTACAAAGTCTTGATGTTTTTGGAGTCTACTACAATAGGTTTTCAGGTTTGAAACTAAACTATTTTTCACATATTTTACATTGTTGCAGCACCTCTCTTATCAGTAACACTCTGGGGTGTGTTTCCCGAAAGCATCGTTGGCCAACTATAGTCGCAAGTTCATCGCAATGTCCATTGAACTCTATTGGTAACGACGGAACTTGCGACCATAGTTGGCCAACGATGCTTTCGGGAAACGCACCCCTGTTTAGTTCCTGTCTCTATAAAGGCCCCTCCTTCCAAATGTGCTCTGATTGGTCAGCTGGACCAGTGTTGTGATTGGTCAACTAATTTGAGCGTGTTTGAAGAAATGACCCTTACCATAATCGCAAGTTTCAACACACTACTAAACGTTTCTCAATATGCGTTCTTGTAATTTTGTTCTTGTGAAACTTCATCGGTCGCTACCCCAAGTACTGTTCCAATTCAAAGTTCACATCTAGCCAAGCACAATTCAAATCCCCGGATGTGTTCTAGATCCGCCCCTTTTATCGAGGATGCATTGAGAGGTGACTTGTGCGGACTTGAGACAGCCAGGTATCCCAGAATGCAGCTTGCACCAACCAGCAAGCGTCAATAATAGCGGATGAGAAAACCCGCGTAATTTAAAAATACTACTGTTATTGTGTCATGAAATGTGGTTTTAAGAGTTTTTTAAGCGAGAAAGTGGCTGTTTAAAGCTCAAATCTGTGGTTTATTTATAAAGTTAGCGCCTAATTGATCTGACGCTTTCGGAGTTGTGAGATCCAGGCTATCAGCGGGCGCTCAGCGCTCATTAACCCCACCGAGAACAGCCTTACCTCGGCTAGTTCGCTGTCTCTGTAGTGGTTAAACATGAGATATAATTCGTCTTGTTGTGTATATCTAACGGGCAATCTTTGGTCTCATGAATCTATAAATCAGAGTACAAATGCACATATTGCCTGAACCACATATTAATGTTTAATATTTTTAAAATGTAAATGAAAAGAGGTAGGGTTGTGTTTTATATTTCATTTTGTTAAAAATACATGCTGTGTAGATAATCAATGTACGCGTTGTTGCCTGAACCACGTTTGAGTGGCGATTAATATGTTTAAGATTTTTAAATGAAAAGAGGCAGAGTGGTGTTTTATAACATACAGATGGTCCCGCGGCGGTAAATTGCGGGTGTGTATTTGCAGCCTCTTACCGCTAAGAGGCGCTACAATCACAGACTTTGCAAAGTGTCAGTTTTGTCTGTATTTCATTTTATTGTTGCCTAAAATATACATACAGAGATAACCGGAGTGACGTTATCAAGAACACTGCTGTACCATTTGCAGAATCGCCAGACTTACTTTGTGTACTTGGTATTAAGAAACGCCTCAGGCCTCGCTCCTTTTGTTGCGTATGCCTTGGGCGGGATTTATTTAAATGAGGAATATTGTGGCGTGTTAGTTCCTGGAAGAAAATTAAAGACTACAATCAAGGCGTTTCAGGGAATTCAGAAACATTGCGCATTGATATTGAGATTAACTCCCTTTGGAATAGACTTTGTGCTTTGTAACTTTGCAGACCTTTTTCATGCTCAAACAGCAAAATTTCACACTAAAGAAAGTTAAAAAAAAGTAAAACTGCATAAGAAGTCCTCTTTAAGGTCCCTTCTAAAGGTCAAGGGGATCATGGCTTCTTTTGTGCCAAGGTTGTAGAATGGCCTATCACTGTTAGTTAGCTCCTCTACCATCAACACATTCAAACCCATCTCATTTCTCGGGCCGCTGCTGTAATGTGTTCTCTATTTGTTAGGTTTTAATATTTAGCATCCAAATTAGCCTGTGTTTATCGGATCTTAAAGGTATAGTTCACCCAAAAAAATTTAATTCTGTCATAATTTACACATACTCTTGTCGTTGCAAACCTGTGTGACTTTCTTTATTCTGTAAAACACAAAAGACAACACACTGAAAAATATATAAACAATGAATGTTTTTTGGACTCCACTGACATTAATTTTTATGGATAAAAACAAGCGACTACCAACAAGACCACAAAACACTCAAATCATAAAGAGGTGAAACAAATAGAGTCTAACGGACAAATGAGTAGCGTTTCTATTATGACTCAAGTTGTTATGGAAATGACAAAATACAGCCCTAAGAGTGTGCATTTAAGGTGGGTGTGGTGTATTTAGTTCCTGCTGCTCGTGAAATCATTTCATTGTCTTCAACAAGACTTCAGGAAACTTTAGGAAAACTGTTAGGTACAAACTTCTAGAGCTTCTTTGTTTTCTCTGCTTTTAAACAGGTGTCACTTTTGAACGGGTTTCACTCTTGTACAAAAACAGACATTTAACCACTCTTCAAAAGCTCTGTGGTGTGTCTGTTGTTTTCACTCAGGATATCCTGTAACATCATTTCTGCTACTCTGACATTCTACAAAAAAAAAAAAAAAAAGCAATGGAAAAACCAAAAATATGTTACTGTGTGTGTGGGCACAATATAGAAAAATACACCATGTCAGAAAAAAATACAATTTGAAGAATTTTGTGTTTTAAAAGGTACATTAAACATAAAAAAAAAACTAACTCAAACCACATATTTTTGATATACTGTATAAACAGCATTAAAGTGAATGAGATCAAGTTGGGTCATCCTCTATAACAACACAGCAACATATCTGAATTTATGATGACTCTTTCAAAGCACACACAAATCCTTGGCTAACTTTAGCTTTAAAAAGATACATATGAACAGAAATAGGTGCACACAAACCAAATATTTGAGTCAACAATGTCTGTCATGTCAACATGGTGTCCCTACTAACAAACTTAGACAAACATTGAGTTTTAATAAGTCACTGCCAGCATGCAAATGTTTGCTTTATTATTTAGCATCGACCTGTTAGTTTGGTCTCATTTGGATTCCAATTGAACACAAACTTCTATTAATCTGCCATTGTTTTACACCATAATGCACTTTGACACGCCGCTGTCAGTCATAACACATACTGTATTCAGTCATATAAAACTTTAATGACATAAAAACTTACCATACTCGTCCGCGTCCATCCTGCAGCGGTGTTTCACACAGACAGCTCTAGTCTTCCTCCGCCAAACACACTCAACATCACTTGTCAGTCGCGTTGCTCTTTTCTCTTCCAGGTTACTTCTGTTCCACTCACGGTGAACTGTACACACACATTGGCCGTGTCTGAAAACCTAGTGAGTCGCCTACATAGACAGCATTTCCTGGCATCATGAGCGCGCAAAAATGGCCCAAAAGGCTCCCTATGTAGAACGCTGGCTGGGTTTTTAGACACAGCCAGCCTCTTTAGTGTTGTAAAAGAACACATATCTGTCTCCCATTCAGTTTTTATTTTATTTTATTTTATTTTATTTTATTTTATTTTATTTTATTTTATTTTATTTTATTTTATTTTATTTTATTTTATTTTATTTTATTTTATATTTTTATTTTTATTTTTATTTTTTATGCCCTTTTTGCTTTCCTCTCTCTTTTTTCCGCCATGTTTTATTCTGTCCAGCAGGAGTCTCCATAACCTCTTGAGAGATTGAAATAAGGGCTATTAAATTACACTAATGGTTTGAATGTAACCCTTTAAGTCACTTTTACATTACGTTTTACATTACATAATTATTTATTGTTTTATTATTATCCATGGGTTTGAAACTTGAACTAAACATTATGCTGTTGTCACCCACCAGAAACCATAAATACAATAAGAATTCTTTTTACTGTCATTTTCAAATGTAAAATTAAGTTGGTGAAGTTTAAAAAAAATAAATATTAATGATTAAAATAAAATAAAACATCCATGCACTTGCAACTTGAATGCTAACAATTATGCTATTGTCACCCACCAGATACCATAAATACAATAAGATTTTTTTTCCTGTCTTTTTTAAATGTAAAATTATGTTGGTGTAGTTTTAAAACATGTAATTTCTCCTACGCATTATTTTGTTAAGCATATAATTTTACGTCCTAGATGGTATTTACCTGTTGCACATTAAATACTGCCTTTTCAGGATGATACATCTAATTACAGGATTTAGTCTTAATATAAATTAAACAGTGGGCTCACATAATAAGTGAATAAATGTTCTGCTCTACTTTTATTCTCATCTCCTGTATGTCTGCAGCCTCACTCTATTGGTAATTGTTTAATGATTGACAGAAGCAGTAATTGTTATTCCAAACACACAGAGCCAGACAATAACCTCGCTATGTTATAAGAAAACCTCTGTTGGAATAATGCAGTCGTATTTTAAGAAAATCCAGACTGTAATTTCTAAATCATTAAAAATTCCATATAGATGCGCAGATTAGTTCACTGTTGCCACTGTTTACAAATTGGCCATCACGAGAAAGCTTAGTGTTTCATTGTATAGCTCTGTCTGGGTAATTTGCAGTTTTTTTGCAAGGGATGCAAAAAATAAAAAAAAAATCACGAAAACACTCCTTCTGGGCACCACATACACATTTTTGACATAGTTTCCTTGTTAAGTATTACCACAGACACTAAATTGCTTTTGTCTGTGCCGCACACCATCAAACACGCAACTGCAGACCAAGTCACAACGTTTCTTTCCTTCACAAAGGCACAGCATCAATACCAAGCTTTCTTCTAGAACTCAGTCAAAACTAGTACAACAGAGGCGACTATCTTCTCAGCCCCTGAAGTCTTGAGATTGGGCCTTGTGATAAACTAAGACTCTTTTAACTAAGTTAAAAATACAAAACTGAAATAAAAACAAGGTCATGTGACTTTTAAATCGACAGAGGCTGTGCAGCCACAGCCAGAGTGGTGATGTCGTCATTAAGATGGAGTCATTGCCAACAAACTTGCCATGAGATTTTCCAACCATTGCATTAATTTATTTATTTTACTTCATTCTCTCTCAGAGCAGCACATTGTGGATTTTTGCTTTTCCCTCTAGTCAAAGTGGAAACAATGAGAGTGAGCCAGCTGCAGACACAGCCTCATGGCAGACGCAGGAGAAAAGAGTCTTTTACTGCTGTTCTGAGTGGGAAGAGAAACAATAAAGAGACTTCAGTAGGTTTATGACTACAAGAGCAAATTCCTTGTAGATGTGATAGCAGCTAATGTTCCCTATTCAGCATCTCTGGTGTGCTTTTGTGTATTAATATGAAGAAATACGTTTTTTTATTGTAGGATTACGGTTCACAATAAGGGTAAAAATCTGTTTTAACAAAAGAGCGTGGATAATAATAAAAAAAATGAAAGCAGAAAGAAAAAGGAAGATTTATTCTACTTTATATAGGCTATTATTATACTGACAGAATGAGAGAAGCACTACAGTAGCCTCCCACATATTTTCATTGTGCTTCGTGATGCTTTTTGGAAGCAAAAAAATCATAAAAGTAGCCAATGTGGCTCTATATTCTAAGTCTTATGAATTAATGTGATAACTTTGTGCGAGAAGACTGTAATTTAAATAATTTATTAGATAGCCCTATTCGTAGAGAATCATTTAAACAGGATTTGTGAACCGAATCAACGATTCAAAGGTTTGACTCAGAAGAACTATTTGTTAATGAAGCAACGTGCCAAGAATGACAAGATTATTTGTGAATAAAGACTGTTCAGGAATCTCTTTTTTCCACACAAAACTATCACGTGGGTTTAGAAGACTTGGAAAAGAATCATCATTTAGGCAACTATTCGTTTATAAATCCATTCTAATGTGTTGTTATGGTGTCAGTTTGTCGCTACGTGATACCCAGTCTATCAGGAAACGTTCTTACTTTGGCTAACGTTCTTTCAAGTTATGAACAAACATTCTATCAGAATGTCTAATGATCTTAAAGCATTAGCACAAAAACATTATTTATGCATCTAAAACGTTTTAGTTGGATGTTTGTCTTTAACATAATTGTCTTTAATATGTAAAAGAAAGAAGGAAAAGCAGCTTAGCCGATATAAGTCTATTTTTTCTCTAACAAAGACTGTGCTGCTATAATAGATTTGTTTAATGCTTAAAAATGTGTTTATCTGTACAAAACGCCGTCCTGACAGAAAGAGTCAAAGAAATGTTTCGAGGACCTTCGTGAAGCGCCCACCTCTGGTTGAATCTGGTTTAGAAGGGAGGAGTCCACGCGCAGTATTAAGGCATGAACCTGGTCTCTCCATGAGAACACACCCATAGAAGGCAGTGGAAAAGAAAGAAGCCTGGAAAGACCATTAGATAGAGCAGCAGTGCACTTCCTTTATTACCAACAAGCCCGTTCGTCTCTGAGGAATTTAACAGCAATAGTCATACTAAAACTCAGCGTGTGTGCATCTTGAACGGCGGTGGACATTGTACTTTTCGGCTGTGTGAGGGACTGGATCATTGTTGTCATTGCAGAAGATCGTCTACCTGCCTCTACATTTGCTGTCAGATATTAAAGTGAAGCAAAGATGAAGAGCTGTATTGGCACACTTGTGGTGCTGGTACTGTTTCGGGTGGGAGAGATCGCAGAAGCGTGCAGTTGTTCCCCCGTTCATCCTCAACAGGCGTTCTGCAATTCTGATGTTGGTAAGTGCGTGTCAACAATCAAAACGGTGCTACGTCACAATGCAAATTTGTTACTATAGCGAATTGATCAGCGTTAAAGTTAAGGCGTCTTTACAGCGCAAAGCCTGCACGAATAGCTTATTGTTTAATACTGCGTAAATGCAAACTATCCATGATTAATTAAATATATCCTCTGTCATGACAACAGCAAAGTTCTCTCTGCTCTGATGCTGCTTTGTTGATGAATGCATCATCACAACCACAGGGGCTGAGGTGGATCTGAGCTAGATATTTTAGTAAACCTCTACACACACAAAAATACCACATAAAAGCAGTACTAAAACATGCAAACTCTAACCCACCTCTGACCTTAGTGTCAGAGGCAGCTCTAATGCCACTTTACTTCTGTGTGAATGAAATTCAGCTTCAGAATTATATTGAATATTTATTTCTTAAAATTTTTCCATATTTTCCATAAAATTCCATATTCACAATTTCATAACATCATAAAATAATTCCTGTGTAGATGCATTTATGCAGTCTCTGTGCAGCATTAAACAGGCTGTGCATCTGAACTTCACTGAATCAGTTCATGCACATTCAGTGGCACCTCTGTGAGGTTTTGGGTTGTGAAAATTGATTTTTTTGTGAATTTTTTTGGTTGTACTTGGATGTGTTTTTCATCTCATCAGTGTTTTTTAGGGCCTGAGCACAGATGGTGCGAGGACCCTATTGGAATTGCTCCATTATTCCATCTTATGCTTCTGTTCTATTATTTAGTGCCCAGGGTAACCGTAGATAAAGTGTTCTGTCTGTTATCTTCGGCACACACATAACAGTCCTGGAGCTTGAGCTGAATGACGTTTTGTGGCCTGTTTATATCTATTTATATCTGGCTTCTCTATTTCATTCCTGAAAAACAACTCATTATGTCTGAGTTTTACAGAAAGCTTTCAGCTGCCCTGAATACACAGAGCCAAAACATTTAGGATACAAAATAAGACTGATTCTGCCAAAGTATTTGTCTGTTGCATGGGAAAATGATGGTGAGATGTTGTTTTGCAGAACAACAATTGTGGAGGTGACGCTGATGTCTGCTGGTAAAAGATTGAAACTCAAACAGCATGATACATTCACACTATTCTTATTGACCTTACACTGATTCACTGTCTAGCTGCAAGCCTCCAAATCATCTGCTCTTATAGTGTGACTCATATGTATTTTCTTTATAAAAATGTCTAGAAACAAAACATCTACAATTACATTTATGATAACTATGGAAAACTTCACAACTATCATGTGACTCTATCTGAAAATGATCATTAAAGGTATAGCGGAGGATTTTTTACTTCCGGGTGGATCACCTAGACCAGGGATCAGCAACTCCGGTCCTGGAGGGCCACTGTCCTGCAGAGTTTAGCTCCAACCCTAATTAAACACACCTGAACAAGGCAATCAGTGTTTTCAGGATTACTAGATAGATACAGGCAGGTGAGTCTTTATCAGGGCTGAAGCTAAACTCTGCAGGACAGTGGCCCTCCAGGACCGGAGTTGCTGATCCCTGACCTAGACTATTGGTCCTCCTAATTGTCAATCATTCTGGTGAATCAATCAAACTTTTCAAAAAGTGGAGAGGGTGGGTCTTATCTAAAATTTGGAAAGATCCTCCACTATACCTTTAATTATTAATTTCAGCCCATTTTAACTGATACTTTCAACCACGTCCGATCCGTGTCAGTCAGCTAGATAGCTTACATCACACATATCAAATAACTTAATGCATGATAGCACTTTTTTGACGAATAAAGGTTTCAGAATGGGATTTTCATAGTGACTCCATAGAAGAACCATTTTTGGTTCCCCAAAGAACCTTTCAGTGAACAGTGAATCTAAGAATCTTTTTCCACTATAAAGAAAACTAAGCGTATTCAACTTTTGTTGTATGTAAAGGTTATTAAAGGCTCTTCATGGAACTATATTTTATACAAGAACCTTTATTTTAAAAATTGAAGGGTAAGAGACTGGTACAAAACTCTCTCACACTGACTCTGGACCATCTTATTTTTTTGCCCTGACTAGTGTGTCACTAAGTGCATCTTAGTGAACACATTTAGATATTTTTGTCTTCAAAAATAATAATGAACAATTGAGGGAGAGAATGAAGTAGAGAAAAGAGAAAAGGGAGGATAGGAGTGCTACTGACTAAGGCCTTGATTTCCTGTGCAACTGGTCTCTATCCATATTTCTCTCAGATGGAGACATAAAAAATTGCAAGAATGTTTTGCATCCCACTGGGGCTTTCCCTCCCAGTTCACGCTTAATTCAAGAGTTGTCCGGAGATGATTTTCTAGGTGTGCCCGCTGCTGGAACAGAACCCAAGCCCTGTCTTATGCTGCTAATAGAAGATAAGACAAATGTACACTCTTTTAAAGTGCTTTAGAGGGCTTACAATTTGATTTGAACCTGCAGAAACCATCGGAGAGCATGCATCCGACATCTGGCCGAAAGATGAGGAAAAAGCAATGAAAGTCAAGGACCTTTAAGAAATATGCATGGCATTCTTCAAACAGTGAGAAAAGCGCACTCTTTGGCTGCACTGCACGCCCTTGCCTCAGCTCACTGGCTTTGAACCAGTGCTTCTTGGATCAAGGGAGAAGGATTTTTTCCATCTATTTGAGAAAAGTTAACTTTAGTGGCTGTTCCGTGAGGTTTGCGTCTTTCCTGACTTGCAGTGGAAATGAACAGGCTATTAGCCGGAAATTAATTTAGTGCTCGTATTTCATGACAGACCGGGATGTCTGCATATTAATAAAATAACCAAAAATGCGGTTATTTGCCCTTTGTGGTCTGTAAGTGTTTTTGCCATCTTTTTGAATCTGTATTTGGTATTAATAAGGTTTCTACGTGTCATACATAAAAATCTTAGCCTTAGTCATGTGGATCCAGTCTTCCGTTCCCTATGGGAGTGACACAGCCGCATTATTTACCTAGCAGTTGACTGTTATTGAGTCATAGACGAGCACAACATGCTTTTAGAGAGTCTGAACAGTGACAGGATTGTCTCAAGATTGAAAACTGTAACATGAGCTGTGGCACTCGATTTTTTTCCCCCTTGAGCTTTTAAAGTCTGTTGTCCAGAATGCATTCCAAAGCTCAAAATATTTGTTTGCCCGCAGAACGACTGGAAAAGATAGTAGGAATGAATCTAATTTGTTTTTCTTAGCAGCCAGTAGAACCTGTGAGAAGTCAACATGAAATCTAAATCAAGTTTTTTAGTGCACATTCCTGAATGATTCATGTGTGCATGTAATTCAAAAATAAAAAATGCTTTCATAATCTTAAATCAGTTACTGATGGATAAAATCAAGTATTGACCTACACTGAACATTAGGGGTGCATCAATATTACAAATATAGAAACAGATAAGCCAATGATTATGTTCATGCTATGGCCAACAACAGGGTCGATATTGAAATTTTATTCCATTTTGTCTAATTAAATTATAAATAAAATACTAAAAACTAAAATCTGTCATTTTAAATACCACAAGTGAATTTAGGGATCACAACATTATAATGTACAGTATGAAAAATTTGGCTAAAGATTAACTTTAAGTGAGCGTTAGATGATGGCTAAGGTAATCTAAATGTAAAAAAAAATAGAGTAAATTAATTCAATATCTAATAAAAATAAAACAAAATCTCCAATATCAACTGATAGCTAATATGGTACTGAGATACTGTATATCCCTTTTACATGGAAATGTCAATTTATGCAGATAAAATGGGTTACTATTCATGCTGACTCTACGGGCTTTGAGGATTTAAACCGCCCCATTTTCTTTGGTGTACCAATGGTTGTTTATACTGTATAAACTTCCCAACTGAAGGCCCAATTATAGTGGTCATCTGCTCAAAATATTTATCTGTTCAAATGTACTCAGGCTGGAACCGTAGTCTAGCCTGATCCTTTTTGGCAAACTGTCTAGTGACGAGCCTGGTTTCACGTCAAGGGTGTATAGACTGTAAGGGTCACAAGGGTCAGAGAGCGGGCCGGGGTGTGGTGCTGAACATTCCTGAATACAGAAGTTGTGAGGATTCCTTTGGTGGAGGGTGAGGGAAGTTTTAAATTGGGGGGAAAAAAAGAGAGGAATTACCAGTGGAGGATGCCAAATGTACAAACATTTCTCACAGGTAGCCCTTTGAAAAGGTTTAGTGTTGGACCAAAGATTTGTTTTTTTTAACTGCAGTACTTGAGCTCACTAAAACAATGGTGGTCATTCATGTAGAGTAACAAGGAAACAATAATGTAAAGGAGCAGAGAGACTAACGTTGCATCTGAAATTGCATACTACAATACAAACACATACAAATCTACATCTGCCATGTTGTTACTGTTGCCAGCATCAGTGGCGTCACTTCACTGCCATTCGTAAAAAAAGCCTCTCCCGTGGGCTCATGGGATAGTAAAGTGTCCATCGAATGCACACTCCAGAATCACGGCGGAAGTAGTAGGTCATCCGTACTTTTCGCCTACTATTTTTTACTATTGAACAGACCTGACTAAAATATGTATTTGTCATTGAATCATTCATTCAAGAGGTTTATTCAGAAACGATGATTCATCCAGTAATGAAACAAGTATTTATGATTGAGTCATTGAATCATTCATTCAAACTGTTTTTTTTAAATAGTTCATTCAAATTAATTAAACATTTTAAATAGACTTCAGCAAATAATATTTTGTCAGACGCTCTAGTAAATTACATGTCATTTTGTTTATAATCTGATGCGTCACAGTGACAGTTTTTCACAGTAAATTATAAGATGGTTTGTGTTTTAACTCAAAAAAACATAATTTTACAATTATTAACTGTAAAATGAATATAAATATAAACTAAATACGACAAATTTAAAGTGTAAATTGTAATTCATACTTCCATAAACCATACATTTTGCTGTAAAATTAAGTTAACCAATGTAACGTAAAGAATTGTGAGTTTCAGTGAACAATTTTTGTGCAATGGAAAAGTTTCATGAATTCTTCATGGAATCTTAAATGTCAATAAAGAACCTGTATATTAAGAGTGAGCATTTTAGCAAACTTTTGGCACAAATTTTTTTTTGAAGTATAACATTTGTTTCTTCTGTACTATTATAAACATACATTTGTCTGTACAGATTCAATGATGTGTCCCAAGAGAACAGGGTTATTAGCTTGCTTATTCAATTCAAACATACCTTGTTCTCTACTAGAAAATTGCTGCTTTAATGTCATAACCAAACCAATCAGTTCCACCTGCTACACAGTATAAAGATCTCATCTGATCTTGTCTGGAAACTGTCATCTTCTTCCCTGGCTCAGTAAAATATGATAGAGCTCATTGCTACATTTAATAGTCCCTGACAGAAGCAATAAACAGAAGAACTCATACTGGTAAAACAGCATTGAGCGTTGTTTGTATGGCCAAGCACTTTTTTCTCCTGGTCATAAAGAAAGAGAAGAGCAATTATCAAAAACAGGTAGTTAGATAGCTAAAAATATTTAAATATGCAAGTCAGTTCCAGGAAATCTTCAACCTCCCACCGTCCCACGAGCATGAAATGCTCATTGCAATCCCCTTGTGCGTCACGTTTGTTTACCTGAACCTCATATTGTGGGTCACACACAGCATGCTGCAGTTTACGTCAGATTGTAGTGAGGATGTGACTTTTGAAAGCTTCATGTCAGACGATCTTCCCTCTTGTGTGGTTGCTCCTCCTCACAGCAAATGCTGGAAATATCTGACAAAAAACTTCCAAATGTGAAATCTTTCCCCATATGTATTTTGATAAAATGGGAAATGAATGGCATTTAAATACAGTCAGCAAACCTCACACAAACCAGCCTTTCTCCACATCCTGCCATGCCCGCTCTGCCTGTTTATATACCCAGGCCTGAAGCAGTGGGCAGCATCCATCAGTTGTCCAATTCTGACCTTTTCCATGTTGGTAAACCTCAGAATCTAAGAACATTTGCACTGACTTTCTTGTACAAGCAACAATTATGATGATGCACGTGAATCCAACAAATGCTGTGTCCTCCTTATCTGACACACTCAGTTCAAGGTGATGTACAATCCCCGTTTCCAGAAAAGATAGATTTTGTAAAATGCAATAAAATCAAGAATCTGTTATTTGTTAATTCTCTTGAACCTTTATTTAACTGACAAAAGTACAAAGAAAAGATTTCCAATGTTTTCACTGACCAACTTCAATGTATTTTTTCAAATATAAAGAAATTTAGATTTTGTTGCAACACACTCCAAAAAAGTTGGGTCATAGGCATGTTTACCACTGTGTCACATCACCTTTTCTTTTAATTACACTTTTTAATTGAGAATACTAATTGTTGCAGTTTTGGAATTTTTATAAAGACATCATCCTGATATAAGACATCTGCTCAACAGTCGTGATCATCATTGTCTGATTCTCCTTTTCATGATGGGTCATACATTTTCAATAAGAGACAATAATTCAATATTCACATCCTCTCTATGGTGTCTTCGAAACCACTCTGTTGTAGCACAAGCTGAATGAGGCCTGGCATTAGGGCCTTTCGCACCGGAGGAACCTTATCATAGTTCCTAGAACTATTGGCAGTAGTTCCTGGTTTTTGGCGTGTTCACACCACAGGAACTAGGAATGATTTTAGTTCTAGGAACTCCTTTTGGAGGAACTAATTTAGCTCCGAATTTAGCTTCAGAGTAGGATCTAAACCAGCACTATAGGAGCTATCCGTGACGTTAGCATACGCTGATTGACCGAACGCATGTGAAACACCAGCATCCGCCATTTTAAAAAAAGGCTGTGTAAACACAGATTATAGCCTATATATTTACTCCAGAAACGAAATGAACATGGAAATCAGTGATAGATGGGCCTCTAAACCTTTACGCTGAGGAGAAAATCCAACGCGACTTTGAGGGGTCCAAGCGAAACCATACGCTAATAACTTTTCATTACTGTCTACTTATGTATAACAGTTCTATCTAATAACGCATTAGACAGGACTGTTAGACAGATCGTAAACTAATGAACACGGAGAATGCGAGCACTGTGCTCAGGTTCTGGCGTTCTCCGCGCCGTCAAAATAAGTCACAACAACAAGCGCGGCTTACGCCACCTCAGAGTTTCTACTGGCGGTGCGAATGCAACCAGGAAAACGTTCCTATGGGAACCGGGGAAACCACCCTGGTGGCTAGTTCCCAGAACTAAGTTCCTAGAACAATCCGGTGCGAAAGCCCCTATTATCTTGCTTCCCTGGAAAAATGTCATCTTGATGGCAGTTCATGTCTCTGTACAATCCAAATATAAGCCTCCATGTCAATAGTACAATGGTACCACACAAATGTTAGTCACTCATACCGTTGGCACTGATGCACCCCCATACCATGACAAATGTTTGCTTTTGCACCTGTTGCTGATGAAATTCTGGATGGTCCCTTTCATCTTTGGGACTGAGAACTCGATGTCCATATTTTCCAAAAACAAGCTGAGACATGGACTCATCTGACCACTGCACACACCATCTGAGATGAGCTCGGGCCCAGTGAACTCGGCAGCATCTCTGCATTGAACAGTATAGCTTTCTCCTTGTGTAACAGAGATTTGAGTTGCATTTCTTGATGCAGCGTCAGACTGTGTTCAGTGAAAACAGTTCTGCAAAGTACTCTTGAGCACATGTGGCTATATTTAACACAGAAGCATGATGGTTTCTCATGCAGTGCCATCCGAGGGCTCAAAGGTCATGCACATTCAATGGAGGTCTCCTACCTTGCCCCACACAGACTGAGATTTCTTCTGGATTCCTAGTCTGGGTTTCCTCATGCTGCCTTGCGCGCAGCGCGATTTTATTCATGCTGCTAGGCAGCCCGGACACCATGGACCAGATTTTCCCCTCAAAAAGGGAACCAATCACAGAACGGGGAGGGAGCAGCAAGACGATGACGACGTCTATGCGACACACTGAAGCAGTTTGTTTATATCTCTGGATCCAACATGGCATCAGACACGAAGTTACCTTTCGATGCAGCCTTAGATAGTGTTCTAAGTAGTTTAGAACGCAAGTTTATTTCGTCTTCTTCCTCATCGAATTTCTGTCGCTCTACATACGTCATCTGGTATAATTGAAACGATTGGCTATGAGCTACGTGCAGGCGCATTTGACAGACATTCGTAGTGCCCAATAAACGGCTCTGGGCTTTCGTAAACCACGCCTCAAATACGAGAAAATGAACATGTGGTTCCCAGACCACGTCTCAATGAGAAGAGGTCTGACGTTAGCCAGGCTACTGGATTCCTTGAATATTTTCACAATATTATGTATGGTAGATGGTGAAAGACATAAATTCTTTGCAATCTTGCATTGAGAAATGTGATTTTTGAATTGTTTGACAATTCTCTCATGAAATTTGGCTCAAAGTGGTAGCCATGACCCATCTTTGCTTGCAAAGGCAGAAAAGCTCCTTTTACATCCTCACCTATTACTAATTCACCTGCTCATTGTGGACTGTTGTAAAAGAGTTTAACTTGGACATTCTATAATTTTTTACATTTTATTTAGCCTCTGTCCCAACTTTTCTGAAGTGTGTTGCAGCCGTCAAAATCAAAATTTGTTTATACTTACTAAAGACAATTATGTTGGTCAGTGAAAACTTTGGGAATCTTTTCTAATTCTGTCAGTTAAAAAAAAAGTTCAAGAGAATGAAAAAAAACAGATTATGTTTTTTAATGCATTTTACAAAATGTCCCAACTTTTCTGGAAATGGGGTTGTAATATTTTAACTGTACTAAAGCATTAAAATACCATTTAATGTCTGCAGATATTTAGGAAACATGCTAAGTTGTAAGTTCACATACTTGTTTCTCTGTAAAACAATGCTGCTACAGCCAGTTATTCTTGTAAATGTGAGTTCTGTGTTGGAGTGTCTGTTTTTGTTTTGGTCTGTGTGACTCCGCCCACTGCCCATTTACCTAATAGTATTTTGACACCCCGGGTTGGCGCAAACACAGTGTATTGTGTCAATTGTGCTCGTTGTGTGTCCTCAATCTGGCAACCCTCGTGAGCGTCGAGTCTGAGGAGAGGGTGGGGAAACAACTCTCTCCAATATTTTGACTCTAGCTGTCAATATTACATACTGCACCTTTCAGTTCATTGAGGTCTTTCCTAACAAGCTGATGACCTGAATCAGGTGTGTTAAATTAGAGAGGCATGTACACGCATGCCCAGTGTGCATGAATGGTCATGTGACGTGTAATTTCCACACAAACTGACCACCAAACGCAACTTTTAGACGCCATCTTTATTTTTTAGCTCAACTATCACAGAATGGAATGCCCAGGATTGTGGGATATCAAAGTCAGAAAAGGGCACATCTATGCTGCCTTCAAAAATCAATCAGATGAAGGTATTTCAGTTGCCAGGGAGTGAAGCTAACATCGGATTTGGACCTACCTTGGTATGCAGTCTCCGAAGGCAGCATTTTTAAGCTTTCGGACACAGCCAGTGTAATTGCTGTTTCGATATTAAATAGTCTTCATATACATCTATATAAGTTGATACAGTTCGCAGTGACCATACGGTTTGGGTTTTGAATGACGGGAGAGTAAATAATGACCGAATTTTCATTTTTGGGTCAACTAGTGCTTTAAATCCCCTTTAAAAATCCAGAAATATTTCCCCGTTCATTTTCTTAATATTTAAAAAATGTACTCAATATAGGTTCTAAGCAATGAAAATTGTATTTAAGTTATTTTAGGAAGGACTCTAAAATACTTACAAACACTGTGAATGACGTAATCTGAAATTGAATCAAAAATGATGGTACAATATAAATCTATTGATTTATAGTAATTTATTTTTAAAAATGAATTGTAAAAAATATACAGAAAATATATTCTAAAGTGTACAATTACTCTTTTCATGATTTTCAGCCGTGGAATAAAAAATAAAAAAAAGTTTAAAAAATAAATAAACAAATCCAAAATCTTCTAGAAGAGCATATGCTATCGCTTAACAACCTCAGAGCTCCTAGAAGGTTTATACATTATCGTTAAAAAGCAGTTCCTATATGGAGAAAATGAATGGGATTTTAACTTCCGTAACCCAACTGTTGTTCTCTATTACAGTGAGGAATTGTGTCAGGAGTTCAAAAAGAAAGAAATGAGTTCAAAGAAACCACAGGCAGAGAGTATCCAGAGTGGAAGGGGAACAGCTCCATTCTCCAGCTCAGTTTTTACCCCTGTGGTGTAAGAGATCCAGTTTACACAATTACTTGCCATGTGGTCGTTCCATATTCATTCAAAGGTAAAAACAACCAAATGGCCTTTGTAATGCTTAAAATAATGTTGTGTTTGATACCTGTGAGGTGGAGTATATTCTGGTTGTCGTGGCCTTCAGTAAAGTCAGCGAGTGCTGTCTGTAAAGGTAGGAGTGGACGAGGAGTTTGGGGATTTTGGTGCAGTGGTCTGCCTGGGCTCTGAGCTGGTCATGATTGCTAAAAGCTGTGCAGGCATACGGAAACTCAGGATGTGGCTAGTATTTGTGGTGGGTATGTTTTCATGGAAACTATGACATTTTGATTATGATATGTGCATATGTAAGAGTGTGTAAGTCATCTATGGATGGAGCAGGCGTTGTGGGATATGCTTGATTATCGGGCAACAGGAATGTGGGTCAGGCAGGAAAAATGAAGCAGTGGGAATAAAGCTGAAGACAGACACGACAGAACATCACTCCATTTGAACTGTGAGATATAATTCCCTTCTGATGCTTGAATTATTAAATCACAAAAAAAAAAAAAAATTCTTGATAAACTCAATGGGAACGACTCTCACGGAAACCTACCTTTCACCATTCACTGAAGAAATATTGGCAATATATTTTATAGGATAAATATCATCAGCACAAAAACATCAGACTGACCTGATATAAAATATCTAGACAAGTTTTGAAGTTTTAGATGAGATTGGAGTAGTCGCATTATATCTGGGGGTGAGCATCTGGACATGTCCGGAAACAAATTCTATATATATATATATTTGCAATTAATGATTTGTTTGTGTTGAGTGTGAGGAATCTTGGGGACAAATTGCATTTAATTTAAAGTTTTTATTTATTTATGTAAATAGAAATCAGTAATTGAAGAATGTCGCTCCAAACTTGTATGGATTTAAATTTTTTCTGCAAATCAGAAAAGATATTTTGAATAATGTTTTTGTCCATTCATTGAAGGTCAATGAGGTTTAAAGCAACAAAGGACCCCAATAACTTTCATTTCATGGACAAATAAACCACTTTTTTTTGTGTGTTCTGCAGAAGAAAGTCGGTTACACATTATTTTGATGGTCCCATGTAGACATTCTGTTGACTATAAGGAACGTTGCACCTACGTGTCAACTAACTCTCATTAGAGTATTAGTATATACTGTCTGCTAACACTTTATTGTGATGCTCCCCAACAGACAATCTACTGACTAGAAGTAACTTTGCAACTTCATGTCAACTTACTCTACTAACCCTAACCCCTTATTCTTCTAACCAACCCTAACAGTCTACTAATACTCAACTAATACACTAATGAGAGTTAGTTGACATGTAGTTGCAACGGTACTTCTGGTCAACAGAATGTCTAAAGGGGACCATCAAAGTAATGTGTAACCGTCTTTCTTTCTTCTGCGGAACACAAAAAAAGATATATATTTTTGTTCATTCCTTATAGTCAACAGAATGTCTAAAGGGGACCATCAAAATAAAGTGTTACCAGAAAGCCATACAGTTTTGAATAACAGAGGGGTAAGCAAACGATGACAATATTTTCATTTTAAACAGAACTATCCCTTGATAGGTTCTCGACCACGACTCTTCTACATGTGACACTTAAATGGCCAATAATCCATTAGTGAATTTTTTTATTGATTTCTATTGGATTAGCAGACAGCCCTTTTGGGTTAGCCACACCCCTGGGTGATCCTCACCAGTCTCGTGATGTTGATAACAGAATGCTCTCTCGGTGAGTGACGTCTTCAGAGTCAGGCAGTTGCCACTGTGTTTCTGCTCCTCACCGCCGGATGCTCCCAGAATCCTATGAAGACTTGCTTGATTACTTAACCAGGAGAAGCGAGGCCTCCTTGCCCTCAAAACGGTTTTAGGCATCTGGAATTTTTGGTGCAGAGCAGCTCTTAGCTTGGCTTACATTAACAATGGAACAACAATAAATTGGTTTTAGAATAAGACTATACTGATCTTCTGGCAACAAGCTGGCACGGTGTTAGCGTGCCCTATAGCTCAGGTTCCCCGGATAAACACAAGAAGCCTTGACGTACACAGAAAAGCATGCAACTTGGACAGGAGGAGGGAGGGGGCTATCGTTAACTTTAAGAGCAATGAACCCTTCATATTTGCGTCTATTCCAGCCCATAAAGTGAGCCCATGGGTGTATAATAATGGCTGTAAGTGTGTGCGTTTTCCTTTTTCTAGTTATTTTATGTCCCTGCATCCTATATCCCCGGGCTCATATTTTCCATGGTGAGCAAGTGGCTCAAAAACTGCAACAGTTACACTTTGTGTGTTTTTCCATTTCTATCTCTGACTGTCCTGTGATATCATTCATCTATTTTTCATCCTCACATTTGGAGAAGTTCTGTCATCATTACTCACCCTCATGTCTTTTCAAAACACGTTTGATTTTCCCTGGAGCACAAAAGGACATATTTTTACCCAAGCTCCTCTTTTCTATACCATTAAAATGAATGGTGTCCATTGCAGACAAGCAATATTTTCACTTTTTTTGGAGCTTGATGGCACCTGGTCCCCATCCACTTTCATTATATGGAAGAGAGCAACAGTAACATCCTTCAAAACGTTTACTTTTTGGTTCCACGGAAGAAAATAAAGTCAGTAATACTTATATTTAGATGGTCCACTTTACTAACTATAAGTGACTGTGCAGCTTTGTGTAAACTAACAGAGTATTAGTAGACTGTCTGATTAATACCTGCTAACACTTTATTGTGATGCTCCTCCAAAAGACATTCTACTGAGTAGAAGTAACTTTGCAACTCATTCTACTAACCAGAACACTAACACATACCCCTAAACAGTCTACTACAGTCTACTAATACTCTAATGAGAGTTAGTTGGCATGTAGTTGCAAAGTTACTAGTAAGTAGAACCATCGAAATAAAGAGTTACTAAAAAGTCAAATAGGTTTGGAACAACATGAGGGTGAGTAAATGATGACAGATTTTTCAATTTTGCGTGAACTATCCCTTTAATCTCAATTAGCCCTGAGAGTTAAAGCAGCGAGTCTAATTCAACTTGTAAAATCCAGTTTGTCTCATAAACTGTGCTCCATTTGTATAAGTAGTTTTGCAGAAATGTTCCTGAGCATACCTCGATTGAAACAAGCTGTCCTAACAAAATACACAGCAGATCCAAACAGCTGGCAAAGCAAATCGATGCTACGGAAAGACTGCCTGTTTATGAAAGGACAGGGTGGGGTTAAGGAGGAGCAGCCCTGGCTAATATGTTAATGCTTCAGAACTCTTTGAATATGTTTTTTTCTGACTTGAGCAGAGGAGGTGTTATTGCTTTGGGTAGGCCGTAACTTCAACAGCTGTAATTGGAGGTCGGCTTTACAAGACAGCTGCTGCGGATGAAAGCCTACTTGAGAAGCTGTCTCAATTCATTTTCATCTGCAGCTGATTAACACGAAACTGTGCGCAGTAAATCTTTTCTCCTTTTTTAGAGCTGTTTTTGTTTTTCCTGGGTTCAGTCAACGGGACAGCTTTCAGACACTCATACGTTCTCTTTGGGTGTATTTCCAATCACTGAACAGGAGTAGGATTGCCATTTGCTCAAAAATGGGTCGCTGATTCACATCCGTTCTGAAAGAGATGCAGACAGTAGAGAAAAAAACAATGATCAAGTGAATAATAAAATGCAACTGGTTGTTTATAGTTAGAATATAAAAAATAAATGGGCTTTACCTTTTAAAAGGGAGATGAAAATGCTTAATGTATCTTTTGTTACTGACATCAAGTTTATGCCCAATCAAACTTTTACTGTAAATCATTTAAAAACCATTTCTTGTTTAAGTGTGTTCAGTTATTGCTAAAGTGAATGAAGTGACCAGACTTTTCAGTATCTCTGCTAAAAATACCCACATATGTTGTGTTTTGGATGCTGGCATTCCCACCAGGCTTCTTATAGCCTGGGAAAACCCAGACAACTTCCGGCAAATTTAGATTTGCTTTGCAAGTAAGTCTGGCAAAGAGCTCATTCAAGTCCATTTCCCCATGCCGAGAAATCAAGGCACCAATCAGAAACGTTGAGGCGGGTTTACACATGATGATCGCTCTGATTGGTTTTAGGTCTAGCCTATCCAGAGGCATTTGAGCGACGTCCACTCCGACGTCCGTTGGTGAAGCACACCAACTTTTAAATGCATTATTATATTCAAATTGCAAACACATGAGGACAGTCTCCATGAAAGACCCACTGGCAGATGAACGTGCTACTACATTTCTCTCCGATACGGTAGAAAATTAAATTAGATTTATTAGAGGATTTTAACTGTGACAAGATGATTGACAGGGCAGTTTACATGACGGGATGCACGCGACAGATCCGTCCGATAAAGATGACGAAGTAGTATGTCCCAAAGTTGCCTACTTTTTTGCTACACATTCAAAAGTAAATACATTTTCTTCACAAAAAGAGTACATATGGCGTAGTGTAACCATAGACTGTAAAAAAATAGAGTGTAACATATGCGAATTGGGACGCAGCATATGGCTTTACACATGACGATCTCTGATTGGTTTTAGGAGTTTTAGGTCTATCCAATTGTGCCCAGAGGCATTTGAGCGACGTCCGTTGGTGACGCCCCTTTGGAAATGAGTTATTAAAGGAGCTTTGCCAGACCATATCTCAGTTACTACTGAGAATGGTCTGGTTTTAACCAGGCTAGGCTTCTTAACCATCTTAAATGGCTTCTTAACGATCTTAACCAACAAGACTTCATCAGAACGTTTTGATGGTAAACCGCATAGTTATGATTGTCCACCAGCACCAAACCTGCACTAACTTGCATAAAAGACCAATTCATGCTGGTCTAAGCTGGTCTTTCCAGCAGGGTTGGTAGAAGCCAACATAGGCAGGTTGTGTGACATTCCCTTCATCCAAGAAAGTTTTGAACAATAGAAAATAAAACACAAATATGGGTTTGCTTCTGTGTTGGGTCATCACTTATTTTTAAAGAACTGTAGAGAACAACTCCAGTAGACCATGCATTAAAAAAGGGTAACAGAACTCTGTGAACTCGGTTGATTTTGTGCAATGTGCATCTGACTTTCACATGAAATACCCTAGAAACTTAAAATATCTGTTCCCCTTTCTTGTTCTTGCCAGAGGCACTGCAAACACAAATAAATGTTGCATATTGACACTGTTCCTCATTTTAGGTCACCAAATGGCTACACTGTGGACATGGGAAAAGGACTGGCTATTTTTGGGTGAAATCATCGCAAAAAGTGTGACTTCCAGTATATTTCTGGACAACTTAATAAACAGTTTGCCAAGCAGCGAAGTGATCAACCCGTTTACTGAGACAAGTTTAGCCTTGAGGTGGACATTAGCCTGTAATTGCTTCCTCATTGGTTTCCTAGGCAAATGTAGACAAGACCAACAGGTAAACAACAACAACTTCATTTTATAGCTTATAAGCAGTACATTTCACAGCCCATTGGTGAAGTGTGTTTCGTATTTGGATTAAATTGAATTTAGATATGTCATGTAAATCATAGAATTATGAATAATATTATCACAAAACTTAAATAGAATACATTAATATAAACATAACATTAAACATAAAATCAAGGTTTCCTCTAACATTTAACAACTAGTAAGTGTCTAAATACTTGAATAGAATATTTATGATTCTATAATGTAAAAACCAAACAAATTTATTTAAAATGTTTTGCTTGAAGTCTGTGTATGTGCTATATTTATTTAAAATAAATTGCACCTGGTTTGATAGTTTGTTATATTACACAGCTCTCTGGAATACTTGAATCTAATTGGTCAAATCACAGCATTCTGCAGTCAGATATTTTTGTATAATGACAGCTGAACTAACCATTGTCCAAGGCAACCAATATCATTTACTGTGGTAGTTAAATACTCATTAATGCTGTTAATATCAATACTTCATGTCCATTTATTTTATTTTAAGTGGGAAAATGCATATTCATCTGGTCATTATTGCCAAGTACACCAGAATTACCTAATCACCCAATCAGTGATTTGCAATAATAGCCAGTGATTGCATACATAGTTCTTTACAAATACATGCAAAGACAACCTACATTTTTTTGGTGTGGCTTAAAGGGATCGTTTACCAAAAATGAAAATATTTTAATAATTTTCTCTCCCTCACATCGTTCCAAGCCTGTATGACTTTTTGGATAGCACAAAAGAAGACATTTTGATCAGAGTTTTTTTTTTTTTTTGACCATAAAATAGAAGTCAGTAGGGTCCAGTGTTGTTTTGGACGTTCACATCATGGAAGATAACTATAAAAATAACGATAAATATATAGTTCTGAAAATCGTTCTCAATATTAA
Source organism: Scardinius erythrophthalmus (assembly GCF_964197995.2). Taxonomy (NCBI): domain Eukaryota; kingdom Metazoa; phylum Chordata; class Actinopteri; order Cypriniformes; family Leuciscidae; genus Scardinius; species Scardinius erythrophthalmus. Next base: position 9,531,210 of record NC_138238.1, read on the forward strand.
AGAATAGCAGAGTTCACACCACAACTATAAGAATAATGGCACAGAGAAACGATATAGTTGGAATCATTTTTAGAACAATTTTATCCAGCTGATGAACGATAAAAACACTGACAGCCAATCAGAATCAATCGTACTATAACGAGCTTGAGCATTTAAAGCGACAGGCAAGCACGTGTTTTAAAAAAAAAACAGAACAATATCGTCCGCTAGTGTGGATGCTAATTTAGTTATCGTTATAGCAATCGTCCTTGGTATGAATGGCCTTTAGCCCAAGGATTTTGTCACACACATCAATCAGAAATCTCTCATGATCTTTGACTAATGCTCAACTTCTCGTGTAGTTCCCCCCCCCTTGTCCATCAATAACAAATAGAATGTATTCTGCTTGACCTCATTAATGACAGAAATCATAAAGTCCATTCATGCCAAGGACGATAGATAACAATAAAGATATAGTTTCAAAAACAACAAAAAGTTGAGTCTACATCACAACTAGATAACGGCCCAGAGGAACGATATCGTTGTAATCACTTTCAATGTGATTTTTTTCCAGCTGATGAATGACAAAAACACCGAGAGCCAATCAGAATCCATCCTGCTTTAAATAGCTTGAGCATTTAAAGTGGCAGACGACAAAACTGCAGCTTGCACTTATAACAAACAGAACATTATCATGCGTTGATGTGGATGCTAACATAGTTATTGTTATAGTTATCGTTCTTGGTGTGAATGGGGCTTAAATCTATAAATGTACAATCCATTCGAAGACCTCTCCTTGAAATCTCAGTAAGCCTACATTTAACGGATGAAACATCTGTAAAATAGAAATTATTACAGCTTATCGAAAACAATAAAGCATGAAATCATTGTTTAAAAATGTGCTTCACTAGTTTAAGCAGCAAAGTTTGTATAAATGTGATGCACAGTTTATGTTTGAAGGTTTGCAGCTCTGTGTACTCTTCTGTCAAAGTAAATGTATGAGGAGAGTATATCTGTATGAGGAGGACAGGGAAGAAGTTTGTGGAGAGTAAAGGGCTTTCGTGTGGTAGTGGTTGAGATGCTTATTTTTGTCCCCTTAACTTCCATGCTATGTTTCCGTGCAGTACTTTAGTGAAAAAATAACAGCCATCTAAAAATGATTAAGGAAAATAAGGGTGAGTATAAAAGGCAAGAGATTGAATGAGTCAGCGCAAGGTTGTCATGTGTCAGCTTCTTTAGGAGAGGCGTCTCTGCCGCATGTTGGCTGACCTGACAAAGAGAGCTACAGAGAAGCTGGACAGCTGCAAACGCTCAACTTTCAGGAAATGGGATTTGGGTTTGGGGGCATGACTCTCTTTATATGAGAGTGATCGCTCCATGGTGTTTAGACAAGGCCTCAGATGAGAGGTGGCATGGAGAAAGTACAGTACAAGAGTCATGTGCCTTTTCATCTTTTCATGATGATGCTACAGAATCCCTTTTGCTGTAGTTTGTATATTCTACTGAGTCCAAGTAGCGGTGGAAAAACATTGAGAAGATTCCACAATCAAAAAATGATTCTTTGGCTGAACTTAATTTAGTTGTTGACTGTGGTTTCAAACTTTGGAAATGGGTTTTCTTAAAGGGATAGTTCACCCAAAAATAATAATTGTCATCATTTACTGACCCTCACGTTGTTCCAAACCTGAATGAGTTTCTTTCTTCTGTTGAACACAAAAGAATATATTTTAAAGAATAATGGTAACCAGACAATATTCAAGTTGTCAGAACTTCACATTTCAAGTTGACTAAACTTAATATTTTAAGGCAGCTTGAACACTTAATTTTTTTAAGTTGGAACAACAATTTTTACAGTGATATATAAAGACACAGATGTGCATATGCACATAAGGATATATTTTTTCAGTTTTTGAGGATGATTCACTACTGTTCATTAATTAGGTTAAGAACAAATTCATGTGTATATGCAAGTGTTGTGAAATAAGGTAGTATTTTTCATGAGAAGTTCTCCTGTGCATTTTAACACGAATAATCCATTATTAATTCATGAAATTTACCTTTTTATTAATCTTTTCCCTTGCAGTAATCAGGGCCAAGGTGGTTGGGAAAAAAGAAGTGGATTCTGGGAATGATATTTATGGGAACCCTATCAAGCGGATCCAATATGAGATCAAGCAGATCAAGGTAAGGGATGAAGATGACGGCTGTCTTTCACATGTAAGCTACAATGAACTAGCATTGAATTGAAAGAGGATCTATTGTTCTCTTTCAGATGTTCAAAGGCCCAGACCACCACATCGACGTGATCTTCACCGCACCCTCATCTGCAGTGTGTGGGGTTACGAATTTGGACACTAACGGCAAAAAGGAGTACCTCATCTCAGGTAAAAGCTTGTTATTTCCCTGCAGCTCTTGTTTTTCGGTCAAATAAATGTGCAGTTTAACCACACAACGCTATTGGTTACAGCCTTCACAGCAAAGCACTTGCCAGTTGGCCCACGCTCCACTCAAGGTGATCCTTTTTCAAACTGGACAGAAGTTTACAAACCGTGACTTAGTGATGTACTGTGTGCTGAATTTACAGCTGGGTTTCAATACTCTTCTCTTCTCTCTAATGAACTTGCTGAGCAGGCAACTCTGAAGGGGAAAAACACAGAATATAAAAGAACGTCAAAAGATGAACACAGACAACTTCTGGTTTCCCCATCTCGGATCATTCCAGCAGAGCCCAAATTACAGAGTTGACAAGGCAGAGGTCTGTGGAGGGTAGCAATTGCCTTTAAAGCTGAAGTTTTAGAGGAGGAGGGGAGGTAAAATAATGAGAGAGCTGATCCTGTAGTGCGGAGTAACTGCTGAGGTTGTGTTTTCAAGGCACACACTCTCTTCTCCACACAGAGCAGAAACTTCCCAGGTTTCAGGTTGAACCAGAGCAGACTTTTAGACCTTTGCTTTGAGCAAAAATAGAAACCATCTTGAGGTTGTTTATGTCGTTGTATGTCCCCTCCCATTCTGTGAAGTCCGCGGTCCACCGTCAGGGTTCACAAGCTTTTTGCATGTAGTGTTTTTCACCAAATCTAGGCTTTGACTCTGCAGTGACCTCCATAATGTGGGACAGCACAATAGATGACTAACAGTGGGGTACAGTTTATTCCTGAACAAAACAACAAATGGTAAACGTGGCAACTTGTTATCGTGTTCTTGTGTGCTGTTATTTTGTCTGTTGGGCCTCACTGTGCCCGTGACTATCAGATGTGCGTAGACGGTTCAGATTGTTTTGTCTGCACATTGTGTTTCCAGGCAAGGCGGAGGTCAGCGGCAAGATGCACGTGACTCTGTGTGATCTCATCATGCCTTGGGAATCCATGAGTGCCACCCAGAAGAAGAGCCTCAGTCAGCGCTACCAGATGGGGTGTGACTGCAAGGCGAGTATATTTCTCCTGTGGACAAATAATAATCACTGTCAAACATGCCGTAAACCAGGGTTGTGTAAAATTTAGAATTGGAAGAACTGGCTGTTTCAATTCATGGGTTTAATCTGAATTGAATTGGTCATGACTCACAGGAAGTTGAATTGAATTAGAATGACAGGAGGAGGAATCTGTCTATCTATCTATCTATTTATCTATCTATCTATCTATCACTCCATTATTTTGTCTATCTATCCATCCATCCATTGTATCTATCTATATCCATCCATCACTCACTCCATCCATTCGTCTATTTATCTATCATCCATCCACCCATATCATTCCATCCATCCATTGTATCTATCTATCTATCCATCTATCACTCCATTAATTTGTCTATCTATCCATCCATCGTATCTATCTATATCCATCCATCACTCACTCCATCCATTCGTCTATTTATCTATCATCCATCCATCCATATCATTCCATCCATCCATTGTATCTATCTATCTATCCATCTATCACTCCATTAATTTGTCTATCTATCCATCCATCGTATCTATCTATATCCATCCATCACTCACTCCATCCATTCGTCTATTTATCTATCATCCATCCATCCATATCATTCCATCCATCCATTGTATCTATCTATCTATCCATCTATCACTCCATTAATTTGTCTATCTATCCATCCATCGTATCTATCTATATCCATCCATCACTCACTCCATCCATTCGTCTATTTATCTATCATCCATCCATCCATCATATCATCATTCCATCCATGCATTCTATCTATCTATCTATCTATCTATCTATCTATCTATCTATCTATCTATCTATCTATCTATCTATCTATCTATCTATCTATCTATCTATTTTTCTGTATATATATATTTGTTCATCCATCCATCCAGCCTTTAAATCTTCAAACCTCAAAGCTTTTTAAACTTTTATACCTTGAGTTACACAAGAATAAGTTAGATGAAATAGGTGTAACTTGTCCTGCGCTGTTCATGCTATGGGCAGAAATGTTACGCCAAATTTTGCAGCTTGTTGAAGCGGATCAAGCTTTTGTTTTTCACCTGTTAGACAAAAAAAAAGTGAAAGAAATATACACTTATAGTAACATTTTTGTTAATATTTGTGGGCAAAAAAGTTTTTGAAACACACCTGATGCATTGCTGTTACCTTTAGTACATCATCTGGGAACTCATATTGTTAACACACTACTTGCACTATTTATACTACAAAATTGTGTAGAATATCACAGAAGTAAGCAAAAACGCACTTAGAGACTACTCCTGAGTTGAGTCCCTAAGCACCTACTTACTGTAGCTAATATTTAATAATAATAAAATGTATCTTATATTTAGCACTTGCATATTTAAGCAACTCAAATCCAACCTAACATAATTTGGTTAAAAAATACTTTTCAGTATCACACCCTGTTAACAAACATTGTTTTTGCTACACCCAGATCACACGCTGTGCGACCTTCCCATGCGAGATCAACGCCCCAGAAGAGTGTCTGTGGACAGACTGGGTGACGGAGAAGATAATTCACGGCCGCCAGTCCGACCACTACGCCTGCATCAAGAGAGGAGATGGCTCCTGCGCCTGGTACCGTGGAGTCGCGCCACCCAAGAAAGAGTTTCTGGACGTAGAAGACCCTTAAAGTATCTCTCTCTCCCTCTCCACATCACCCAATCTGAGATTCTTACAAATATCATAGATAAGGTGTAAGTTAATATCGACATAAAGACAAAACTTTACCAAATTGAAATTTAAACATCATAAGGCTAGATTAGTGTACAGTCTTCATTAGATATCGCAAACATGAGATAGAATGGAGCGAAAGTAACGACCCCACCCAAGGCATCGTGTGAGGGACAATCTTTAAAACGAGAGCACTTTCTGCCCCCCAAAACAGCGCTTAGGTTTCTCTCTGCAAAAAGGACTGAACGATCTCCACAATCTCCCAAAACTGCATTCTCTCAGCTCATTTCGCATTTTCAATTTCTGGTATTCTGGTCCAAACCCACCCGGGGTGGTAGTGAAAGTATTACTTTTGAAGGCAGTGTAATTTCCCAAAGCCATGCCAATTGGTCCACTCAGATAAATGGTGAGGCGGGACTTCCCAGATAGTTCAAAGATGTGCAGGGACCTGGAAAGAACTTAAGACAGCTGGGGTTTGGGAAAAAAAAACTAAAATTAAAGACCAAAGTCGATGTCGTTTGACATGAATTTGTGATGGAAACAAAATTTTGCTGCTGACCAAATTATTGAATGTTGAACTGTTGTATATGAAGCTGTTCTTCATTTCACCTCCACTGCTTTTCATCATCATTTCATGGTGCATCCTTCATATATATGAAAAATGAAGGAATAACTATGTCAACATCTATTATTCTGACGACAGTTCATAATTAATTAGCAATATACAATAAGTTCCTCTAATTCGATTTTTTTTAATGCACATTTATGAATCAATCATCCCTAATTTGTTTTTTTAGATGTTTGTTTACCTTTTTGAACCTTTAACTTGTCTCAAACACCTACGATGAGTCAGTTTTATGCATTTATTCCTCCGTTAATAGTTCAGTGATGATACTATTTAAACTTGTTGCACTTTTTAAAGACAAAACCAAGAGGACTGTCTCCTCTTTTTTGTAACTCTCATTTTCAATGCTTTCGTTCTTGTTTTGCAAATGCTTTAGCTTTAAGCATTACAGCATCAGTTATCTAAGATCCTAGTGAGCTCTTTTACCTTCCGTATTGTTCTTTTATGTGTCATTAGATTATGTACCCGAAGAGGTATGTAAGACTTTAGTTGCCATGGCAATGGGAAGACCCTTCGTTTTGCCCTAGAGTGAAACAAGGCTGATTGGATTGGCATGCAAAGACACAGGCCTATAGCATGCGCTGAGAAAGAGGAAGCAAAGAGCGAGGTTCCTTCCTTCTGTGATGTCAATAAACTCAGGAGTTTATTGGCAGCTTGAGAAGAAGGCACAGAGTTGGGTTGTTGCAACTGTCCCCTGATTGGGCGTTGCCAAGTCACGTGATTGACTGAGGGTGAGGCGTTTGAATACTAGTTGCTAGGCGCTTCGTCAGGCTGAACCATGTGGCCCGATGTGGTCATAGTGTTAGAGGGAAAAAGAGAAAGAGGGAGTAGACAGACCGCTGATGAACTGACGAAAGCAACAATAAGAGTGTTGATCGATTTGGACGATATAATGCATCACAATCATTGTATAAAATCAACACAGAGATCATTTGTATTGACAAAGGGAGCATTCTTATGGGTAATCGTTCTATTCATGCCTTTCTATTTTGGCTATCAGTGTTCCAGCATAAATGTATGAAGCTTTTTTTTTTTTTTTGCTTAAGTGTAATTTAAATTAAGATTTTTGTTTCAATATCCTCGCTTCTTTCTTCATACCAGAAGCATTGTCATAAACAAGCTTGAACTCTTACAAATAGGCTATATAAATCTACAAGGTTAATGTTTAATATGCATCGAACTATAACTACTTAAACTGCTTTGTATTAATTGTTATTGAACTTTAATGGCGTAAGTTAAATGATTTTGTTTCCACGTTTCTACTTTTTTAAAAATGTGTTATTACCTTTGATTTATATGATCATTGTGTCATTTTTACCAGTCTTTGTCTTTCTCTTTTATGATTTGCTGAAAAGAGCAGGAATGTGAGACCTAGTGTCTGAACCACATGATAAAAGTTGTGGTAGAAGAACCAGACTATGCATGTCTTTGATGCTTTTGTAATTCCCATGTGGATGTTCACTTGACGGATAAATATACAGTATTACCAAATAAAACATTAAACTACATCAGCTCGTCCCATTAGTTTTTTTAAGTCTATGAGCATTTATACATGTGTGTTTATGAATTATTTCATCATAAAGTAATTGAAAAATTCATAATTGATTTTATTTATATATATATATATATATATATATATATATATATATATATATATATATATATATATATATATGCAGGGAAAATACATACATATACATACACAACAACAAAGATACAACAGTTGTTTTGTTAAGTGATGTTGTGGAAATGTGGAAACTTGGCCAGTATAGTATGTTTTTGCCCATCAGGGTGAACATTTGTCAAGTGCTGCATATGTACCTTCACAAAACTTTAATGATCAGATACTGCCCTCATGTGGCAGGAATGAATAGTGAGCGCAAAGTCCTAGATAAAATAAACACAAGGTCCACTTTGGTTCAACACCCATGAGTTATCACAGACCGGGGGTTTATTTCGACAGCTGTCTGTTTATTTTATCATCTTATAATGATGAAAACAAGTACATAACTCAGATAGTTCACAGTGAGGGCAGGATTTTTTTTTCTTCCAAATTAAAGGCACACTAACTGTGAAATGCTCTTTAAAACTGATGTTTAATAGACTCTTCTTTCCCCCACTTTATGCTCATAACTGGTATTTTAAACATAAATGTTTATGATCTGACTGTATATTCCTGAATGTCTGACAGTTTAAGAAAACCCTGATAAAATAACTTCACTGTTGGCTTTAGAGGGTGTTAAAGCATTAAACTTTAAATAAAAAAATGAAAAATTCCTGAGAGATGTTTGTGGTAAATGATGGAATTTGCCATCAGAGGGAAACAGAGTTCTCAGCTATTACAGTCTGTTCCCAATTATTCAGGTCATATACAACAGGAACAGATGATAGGGCGACTGGATCAGGTTTATCCAATGTCCATAAACTCTCATCTATACAAATCTAACAGATTCTTTGCAGCAATCAGGGCCAAATGTTCAAAAACTGTCCATGAATTATGCTTTAGTGCATTACTTTCTTTATGTGTCATGAAACAAAGCCTCAATTCAAAAAGCTTCTTTTTAGCAACTTCTTTAGGAAAAAAAGGAAAAGAGCTTCTGATTGAGCGATGGCTCATGTATCCAGTCTGGATAGGACAGTGTGATTGGCTGGCACTCACAGGCCCTTGTTGAAGTAGATGTAACTGACACGGTCCCCGTATTGAGAAATGATGGAGTCTCTGAGCTCAGGTTCCAGCTTGGTAACAGCCATAGAACTGCAAATCAATGTGCAAATGACTGATTAGTCTGATATGGCTCAGAGACATATGAAAGGAGCTTTTTTGAGAAAGATAATGGATTAATGGGAAAAAAAAGTTGTGTGAATAAGCTTCATGCCATAATGAATCTGTGAAGCTCCAAAATTGTCTGCTCTAGTCACTTATGGCAATTCAAACTGCCTTGGAAAGTGGTGAGTATATGCATTAAAAAAAATTACAAAGGTTTGGGGTCAGTAAGACATTAAGGCCTGGTTTCACAGACAGGGATAGGTTAAGCCAGGAGTAGGCCTTAGTTAAATTAGGACATTTAAGTAGCTTTTTTAAAATGTGCATCTTGTGACAAAACAATGGCAGCATTTATTTAAAATAGAAATCTTTTGTTGAAAGACATCATTTACTGTCACTTTAAATAATTTTAATGCATCCTTGCTGAATGAAAGTATTATGCCCGGTTTTCAGTATTATGTATTAAGTATTATGCAAGTTCCTTAAATATAAGACAGCTCAAATGCATTTTTTTATGCATTTTAGTCTGGGACTAGGCTTAAGCCTTGTCTGTGAAAACCAAGCATAATACTTTCATTCAGCAAGGATTCATTAAAATGATTTAAAGTGACAGTAAATTATGTCTTTCAACAAAAGATTTCTATTTTAAATAAATGCTGATATTTTGAACTTTATAAAACAATTGATTGATAATAAGAAGGAATGTTTCTTGAGCACCAAATCAGCATATTACAATGATTTCTGAAGGATCATGTGACACTGAAGACTGGAAGAGTGATGCTGACAATTCAGCTTTTCCATTACAAGAATAAAATACATCTAAAAATCTATTAAAATAAAAAAAATGTTCTTTAAGACTGAAATAATATTTCACAATATCACCGTTTATACTGAATTCTGATCGAATAAATGCAGCCTTTTAAACTTACCGACCCCAAACTTTTGAACGGTAGTGTATATTTGAGGCGCTACTTTAAAGAGATACTATCCCTCTAAAAAAGATGCTTTATATGCAAACTTTACCATCTCTGAGGAAACAGTGAACACGCTGCAGGCACCATGAAGACCAGACTGTGAAGCAGAGTAAGGCATGTTGTCATTTCTTCTGCTGCTCATATATTTACCATATCAATCGTTGCTATTTTCATAATAAGAAATGTGATCACTTACAATACGCCAACCATCATGACTTGCAGTGGCCCATGAAGAAATGTGATTTTCTGCAACAGATTTAAAGAAACGAACAAATGCAAAGATGTTATATAAAAAGCATTAATCTATAGCTAGGCGTTTCTAGCCTTTACAGACCCAGGAATCCCAATATAAAATAATGAATGATAACAAATAAGACTGTCTTTGTATCACTTTATAATAATTTTATTTGAAAACATTATTACGCTACACATTGCACATTAAATCATTAGCTAATGTTCATTCAAATAGTTAGAAGTGTCATTAAATTCTCTGGATCAACAGCAATATTTGTAACAATTATTGACCTGTATGCATTGATGATAACTGACAGTTATATGAGACCAACTCAACAGTCGTTGAGGGCTGAGAGAGAGTGAATTTATAACAGAAACACCTGCAGATCATAAACTGGCTATTTCATTGCCTCTTTATTCCATTGCGTGCTCCTTGGACCTTAACACTCACCTGCATGAATCTGTATTTTTCCAGCCTCTGCATAATAATGGGGAGTATGACTGGAAAGAACAAAGAAAACGGCTCAGGATTCAACATTGACCGCTGGGTGAGGGCTGGTTTATTTTAGCACTGAGATCTGATAACGCTGGCCACACTCTCTGCACTTACTCATGCCTGGCGCTGCCATGGTAACTCGAGAGATGACCACCTGTGTGATGCCCTTGACAGCTGCTTTCTATGACAAACACAGACAGTATACAGTATTTATTCAGCAACTTAAGAACAGAGAAATGCTTAAAGTGTAGAAAGACATCTGATCATTAAACTGATTATTATAATCACTAAACACATTGAAATCTGTTTAAACAGATGGTTCAGCTCATAAGTTTACATACTCAGGCATGTATGATGCAGTGGCTATAAATGATTATAATAATAAAGTATTAAGGACATTATGTAAAAACTATGTAGGCATTTAAACGGGCATTTGTGTAATTTCTGTTATTAATTTTCAATTCAATTTAATCTGGAATATATGCAGCTTCAGAGCAGTACTAAATAAAGAATAAAATGTTTTATGATATATCATTTTGTAGAAATGATAAACATCTTACAGATTCTGCAAGGGGAATGTTAAGAGCAGAAATGTAACTACTTTCATCATGGGATGTTAGTTCATGATAATGATAATAATCTGTTACATTTATAAAGTGCTTTTCTCAGCACTCAAAGCGCTTTACATATGGAAGGGGGGAATCTCCTCAATCACCACTAATGTGAAGCATCACCTGGATAATGCGACGGAAGCCATGTTTATTTTTATTTATTAATTTATTTGGATATAATTTACAATGCATATTGATGAACGTACAATATAAATTGACGTAAATACGCCGGATTTAGCACAATGCTAATTTCCATCCGTAGTCCCAGACATGTAAAAGAAAAGAAAAGGAAAAAAACAATACCAAACAGACGTATAGAGCTAAAAAGAGTTAAAAGTGCCTACTGCCTATGCTTAAATAAAGTGCTTGTTATAATAATTGTTTAAAGTGCGTATTTTAAAGTGCCTGTGCATAGACATCCTAAAGTGCTTATTATAAATGTGCCTATTTTAAAGTGCCTATGCATTGTTCTTACCTAATGTTCAGAGTTTTGATTGTTAGTCAGCCATCTTTTAAGATGTTTCTTAAACGAAACAAAAGTGGGGCTACCTCTAATTACCGTTGGCAGAGCGTTCCAACTTGTGCAGCCTTTAATAGAGAGGCCGTTTTGTGCAAAAGTAGACTTTCTAAAGTGTACTTCACAATCCCCCCCAAGTAGTTGACCTAGTACTAGTCTCGCTGTTTCTATTTTTGATAAAATCCTCCAAGGGCGGTGGGGCCATTCCATTCATTGATCTAAGACAGCTACTTTTAAATACTTTGAGATTTTCAAAACTTAGGAGTTGATACTTCTCTAAAATTGAACAAAGGTGAAACAACTGTGGTTTCATATTGTCACATGCCTGTCCTGTCTTGTGCTGCACATGGGTGTTTGTTATGTTGGGCCATGTGCTCGTGTCTATTGTCTAGCCCCTCCCAGCTTGTTATTTGATTATTGGTTAATTTATCCCACCTGTTAGTCTCATTACCCTCCTTTGTTTGTTCCCCTATTTAGCTTCCTTGTGTTTGTAGTCCTGGGCTGGTTCGTTGTCTGAGTTACCTGTTCCTGATGTTCCTTCCCGCTGGCTAGTTGTGTCTTGAGTTTGTATCCTATCTGTTTGTGTGGAATAAATCTCCTCTGCATTTGAATCCTCGTCTCTCGTTCATTCAGCCGTGACAGAACGAACCAGCCAATATGTGGATTCAGCGGAGTGAGGTTTTTCCTCAGGGAGAGGAGAAGGGATCTTCAATCTCCTTATTTGAGTACTTCGCCAGATGCGGTCAAAGGACTTGGGAGGAGGAGAGGACCATGGCCGATGACGATCAGCGGAAAGGAGAGCCTTCACCACTGATCCCGAGACGGAGGAGGAGGAGAAAGACTTCCTCCATGCCTGTTCCGGTGGTCCCAACTCCGGTGGTCCCAGTTTCGGTGGTCCCAGTTCCGGTGGTCCCGAAACACAGGAGGAGGGAAAAGACTCCTTCTGTAACTGTTCCGGTGGTCCCGAATCCAGTGGTCCCAGTTCCGGTGGTCCCAGTTCCGGTGGTCCCAGTTCCGGTGGTCCCAGTTCCGGTGATCCCAGTTCCGGTGGTCCCGAAACATAGGAGGAGGAGAAAGGCTCCCTCCGTAACTGTTCCGGTGGTCCCAGTTCCGGTGGTCCCAGTTCCGGTGGTCCCAGTTCCGGTGGTGCCTGTCGAGCCTGTGTCTTCGGACAAGGTGGCCGCCACCGAGCCTGTTCACGTCACGCCTGCCGAGCCTGTGTCTTCGGACAAGATGGCCGCCGCCGAGCCTGTTCACGTCACGTCTGCCGGGCCTGTGTCTTCAGACAAGATGGCCGCAACAGAGACTGTTCACGTCACGCCTGCCGAGCCTGTGTCTTCGGACAAGATGGCCGCCGCCGAGCCTGTTCACGTCACGCCTGCCGAGCCTGTGTCTTCGGACAAGATGGCCGCCGCCGCGAGTGTTCACGTCACGTCTGCCGAGCCTGTGTCCCCTGACAAGATGGCCGCCACCGAGAGTGTTCACGTCACGCCTGCCGAGCCTGTGTCTTCGGACAAGATGGCCGCCGCCGAGCCTGTTCACGTCCAGTCTGCCCAGTCAGAGACTGCTCACGTCACGTCTGCCGAGCCAGAGACTGTTCACGTCCCGTCTGCCCAGCCAGAGACCGTTCAGGTCACATCTGCCCAGCCAGAGATGGTTCAAGCCACGTCTGCCCAGTCGGAGATAGATCGGGAGATGCCCATTCTCATGGCCGGGGGGGCACTGATCGGCTATTTAGAGCGTTTAGCTCGGATCCTGGAGACGCCCTTCAAACCTCCAGTGTCTGTTCCTGAGCCGGAGCCAGTGTCTGTTCCTGAGCCGGAGCCAGTGTCTGTTCCTGAGCCGGAGCCAGTGTCTGTTCCTGAGCCGGAGCCAGTGTCTGTTCCTGAGCCGGAGCCAGTGTCTGTTCCTGAGCCGGAGCCAGTGTCTGTTCCTGAGCCGGAGCCAGTGTCTGTTCCTGAGCCGGAGCCAGTGTCTGTTCCTGAGCCGGAGCCAGTGTCTGTTCCTGAGCCGGAGCCAGTGTCTGTTCCTGAGCCGGAGCCAGTGTCTGTTCCTGAGCCGGAGCCAGTGTCTGTGCTTGTGTCTGTTTCTGTGCCGGTGGTGCCTGTTCCTGAACCGGAGGTGTCTGTTCCTGAGCCCTTAGTGACCGCGACACTAGCCATTATGGCCACAGCCATGTGGTGTGTGTGGGCTACGCACACACTTGGACCGGTGGTGTCTGTTCCTGGGCCGGTGGTGTCTGTTCCTGAGCCGGTGGTGCCAGTTCCCGAGCCGGTGGTGCCAGTTCCAGTGCCCGAGCCAGAGGGGCCAGTTCCAGTGCCCGAGCCGGTGGTGCCAGTTCCAGTGGTGCCAGTTCCAGTGCCTGAGCCGGTGGTTCCAGTTCCAGTGCCTGAGCCGGTGGTACCAGTTCCAGTGCCAGTTCCAGTGGTGCCAGTTCCAGTGCCTGAGCCGGTGGTACCAGTTCCAGTGCCAGTTCCAGTGCCTGAGCCGGTGGTGCCAGTGCCAGTTCCAGTGGTGCCAGTTACAGTGCCTGAGCCGGTGGTACCAGTTCCAGTTCCAGTCCCTGAGCCGTTGGTGCCAGTTCCAGTGCCAGTTTCGGTGGTGCCAGTTCCACTGTCAGTTCCGGTGGTTCCAGTTCCTGAGCCGGTGGTGTCGGTGCCAGTTCCTGAGCCGGGGGTGTCGGTGCCAGTTCCTGAGCCGGTGGTGCCAGTTCCAGGGCCAGTTCCAGTGGTGCCAGTTCCTGAGCTGGTGGTGTCGGTGCCAGTTCCTGAGCCGGTGTCGGTTCCTGTTCCTGAGTTGGGGTCGGTTCCTGTGCCATGGTCGCTTGAAGGGTCGTCTACTTCCTGGTCTCCCGAGGGTTCGTCTCCGCCGTGGCCGCCCGATGAACTGCCGTCTCCGCCCTGGCCGCCCGAGGGAAAGTCTCCGCCCTGGCCGCCTGAGGGAAAGTCTCCGCCCTGGCCGCCCGATGAACTGCCGTCTCCGCCCTGGCCGCCCGAGGGAAAGTCTCCGTCCTGGCCGCCCGATGAACTGCCGCCTCCGCCCTGGCCGCCCGATGAACTGCCGTCTCCGCCCTGGCCGCCCGAGGGAAAGTCTCCGCCCTGGCCGCCCGAGGGAAAGTCTCCGCCCTGGCCGCCCGAGGGAAAGTCTCCGCCCTGGCCGCCCGAAGGAAAGTCTCCACCCTGGCCGTTTGCACAGCCTGCCCCGTCCTGGCCTCCTGAACCCTGTGGACCACTCTGGTGTCCCAGACATTTTTTTTCCCCTGTCCCGCCCTGGTCTGTCCCTCCCGTCCCGCCCTGGTCTGTCCCTCCCGTCCCGCCCTGGTCTGTCCCTCCCGTCCCGCCCTGGTCTGTCCCTCCCGTCCCGCCCTGGTCTTATGGAGCGTCTGGTAGCCGCTCCGTAGGGAGGGGGTAATGTCACATGCCTGTCCTGTCTTGTGCTGCACATGGGTGTTTGTTATGTTGGGCCATGTGCTCGTGTCTATTGTCTAGCCCCTCCCAGCTTGTTATTTGATTATTGGTTAATTTATCCCACCTGTTAGTCTCATTACCCTCTTTTGTTTGTTCCCCTATTTAGCTTCCTTGTGTTTGTAGTCCTGGGCTGGTTCGTTGTCTGAGTTACCTGTTCCTGATGTTCCTTCCCGCTGGCTAGTTGTGTCTTGAGTTTGTATCCTATCTGTTTGTGTGGAATAAATCTCCTCTGCATTTGAATCCTCGTCTCTCGTTCATTCAGCCGTGACACATATCAAATACCTTAACTGTTTTTTCTGTAGAGTTGATCAATGGGTTTTAGTGTAGTGACACCAGCAAACGACCAGATTGTGAAGCAGTATTCGATGTGAGAAAGAATCATACAATGAAGATAGGATTTAGCAGCCTCTGTTGTAATGAAGGGCCTGATTTGTTTGTAATTTTGTAAATTAAATGTTATAGCGTTGGTTACCTTTTATTTGTTTTTTGAAAGTGAGGTTTGAATCCAGCATAACCCCAAGGTACTTGAACTGAGTTACCAACTCCAATTCCTCTCCTCCCAAAAAACACAGAAGATCTGCTTCTTGTTGGTGGTTGTTTGGTGGACGTCTAATTGTCAAATTTTACAGTATTTGGTTTCACAGGGTTTTTTTGGTGTTAAGAATGAGACAAGTTTGACTTAACCAGTTTTGAACTTTGGTTAGTGCAGTTGTGAGATTTGTAGCTAGATTAAAATTTTAATTGTGGTGCCCACAACACACCAGCATCAGTTTAACCTCAGTTTAACGTCTCATCCGAAGGACGGTGTTTTTTGACAGTATACTGTCCCCATCATAGATATGTAGTCGGCGCGTCCACCATCTTGGAACGGTCAGCGTGTCGTCACTCAAAGTGACAATCAATAATGCCACAACATTGCGCAGCTTCTGGTTGTGAAACCACCGACATTTAAATTTCTGAAGATATGGGATAACCTTTCACAGGTGAGAATGCGTTGGTTTGTGTTTTTATATGTATTAACTCAATATTACAGGGTTTTACTATGGTATATATACAGACCCTTTCCAAAAAATGTGAATATCATGTCAAAGTTTATTTATTTCCATAATTCCATTCAAAACGTTAAACGTCCATAGATTAGAGATTCAGGGCCCATATCTTAAACGATTTCAAGTATTTAGTTGTTTATTTGTACATTATTTGGGCTTCCAGCTCATAAAACCCACGAAAACAGGATTTCAAAAAATTTGAATATTACATGAAATCACACAGTAATTGCACAGTAATACCATGGTCATTGAACCAGGTTTTGGTTCTTTCGGCAGTGTGGGCAGGTGCAAATCCTGCTGGAAAATGAAGTCAGCATCTCCATAAAGGTTGTCTGCTGAAGGAAGCATGAAGTGGTCTGAAAATGTCCTGGTAGACGGCTGCGTTGAGTGGACAGCACAGTGGACCAACACCAGCCGATGACATGGCTCCCCAAACCAACACAGACTGTGGAAACTTCACACTGGACTTCAAGCATCTTGGATTGTGTGCCTCTCCATTCTTCCTCTAGACTCTGGGACCTTGGTTTCCAAATGAGATGCAAAATTTGCTCTCATCAGAAAAGAGGACCTTGGTCCACTGTGCTTTATTAAATCCAGAGTCAACGCAGCCGTCTACCAGGACATTTTCAGAACACTTCATGCTTCCTTCATTTTCCAGCAGGATTTGCCACACTGCCAAAAGAACCAAAACCTGGTTCAATGACCATGGTATTACTGTGTAATTACTGTGTGATTTCATGTAATATTCAAATTTTTTGAAATCCTGTTTTCATGGGTTTTATGAGCTGGAAGGCCAAATTATGTACAAATAAACAACTAAATACTTGAAATCATTTAAGTTGTGGGCCCTGAATCTATAATCTATGGAAGTTTAACGTTTTGAATGGAATTATGGAAATAAATAAACTTTTCCATGATATTCTAATTTTTTGGAAAGGGTCTGTATATATATATATATATATATATATATATATATATATATATATATATGGTCCCCATCACTATACTGGGGCATTAGGACCCACATAGACCACAGGATGAGCACCCCCTGGTGGCCTCACTAACACCTCTTCCAGCAGAAACCTAATTTCCCTGGAGGTCTCTCATCCAGGTACTGACCAGGCTCAAGTTCAACCCTGCTTCGCTTCAGTGGGCGACCAGGCGAGAGCTGCAGAGTGATAGCTGCTGGTTGCATCACCCTCATACAACCAATAATTGTCCCTCACCCTTGAGTGGCCCAGTTTATTTCCATCTTCATCGGTCACAGCAATGCCGTTCAAAATCTCCCTATATAGGAAAGAATAAACCTGAATATACTAATATCTAGACATGTGAACCTACTGAGTAAGACCCATCAAAACTACTAGAAATTAAAAAAGAGGGTCTCACTGTTGTCTCATCATTGGAATGTTCACACAGTTAGCAGCGGCCACGGCAGCGAACGGCACCCAGCGGGCCACCAGTGGAGGAGCTTTCTGAGGAGATAAAGGTTAAAGATGCTGAATTAGAAATGGATGATGTATTACCACTGCAGATAAGACTGTAAAAACTGATAAGAGAGAAAATACTGATCATGGAAAACTTTTAATTCTTTTTACTTTCATTTGGTATTTAATATACAAAATTATCACAATTTTCCAGTAGCACCTCAATGCAGTACACAAGATCCGAGGGGAGGAGTCGTATCTTATATAAGGGGTGGAGATTGGTAGGTTTAGGGGTGGAGATGGGTAGGTTTAGGGGTGGGTTTAGGGATCTGGGGGTGGAGATTGGTAGGTTTAGGGGTGGAGATGGGTAGGTTTAGGGGTGGGTTTAGGGATCAGGGGGTGGAGATTGGTAGGTTTAGGTATGTAAGGTGGGAGGAGTTGGATTTTATCCGACTCCTCCCCCCGGATTTTATGCTCTGCAGTGAGGACCATCTCCAATTTTGTGAAATACAATTACAATTTACAGTTACAACTGGTTTCTTTTTAATATATTTTAAAATGTAATTTATTCCTGTGATGAAAAGCTGATTTTTCAGCAGCCATTACTCCAGTCTTCAGTGTCACATGATGCTTCCCTTAAGTGTTAATTTAAGGTTGGGTAATACCTTTGTGTAGAGGTTCAGCCCCACTGCAGTGGCCAGCGCTGTGCTTGTTGCCGTCACATAAGCTACTCCAATCTGCCTGGGCAAAGAAGATACACACAACACAACCAAAACCCATTTCTGTTACTGAAGCTTATCTGTTATTTGAAGCTCCTTTCCAGACATCTGTTAATAAATCGCTAGATATCATGGGACAGTCACATTTTAAGTGGTATACACTTTGCATACCTACCATATGACCCAATTCTTCTTATAAGAGAGCAAAGTTCATGGAAAGAAACAAGTCAAAGGAACTTAACTTACTTTGGTGTGATGGGAGAGGCAGCATTGCGATTGGTGTAGTTGACCAGAGCGTTGAAAGACTGGTTAACCCACTGCCAGAACACTACAGCAGGAACTGTCCTACATGACCATACAAAATGATTGGTTAATCTTTATAATAAAATAAATATTAGATTTAATTATAATACAAACAAAAACATTTTAAATGCTGACCTGTAAAACTGAAGCATGAACCCTGTGATGGCCATACCTCCAGGCACCTGAAATGACATTCTCCCAATCAAGTTCATCCTGTCACCCGTGTCGGGGTGAAATGCCGAGTCATACAGCTTTTTGGCATAGTGTAGCTGCTCCTCGCTTGTGCCTGGAGGAATAGAGCCAGCTCTGAGAGAAAGAGGAAGGGACAGAAAGTAAGAAACAGGAAGAAAAGCATAAAGATAACCTTCATCAGATCAGTCTGTTTCTTCACCTGCAGCTCTCCACTAACACTTTGGCTTCATCTAGTCTGGAGTCAGGTAGCACTACTGTGCGCCAGTCAGTGATGTTGAAAAAGTGTTTGAGACGGCCCATGAACGTGGATTGATCCCAGCGTGGGGCGTCGATATCAAAGCCCTTCATAGCTTCCATGGTTGTCTCTCTCCTTCCAAAGAGCCTGGGTAAAAACAAAAAAAACAAAGCATGAAAAAACAAATATTCAATACATCAATGGTTTCCAGTTCCAGTCCACAGAGAACAGATCAAACTAAGGTCCATAGAACGAAAATCATGTGACTAAAGTCATGTGATCAGACTAAAGTTGTCTGAAAGTGTGTTTAGCACAAATCAAATGCAATTTTTTTGTATTCACAAAAGGTGAAATTATATTATTGGGTGACCTAAAAAATTTGGTCTCATTTTATCTCCCCATTGTGATATATTATTTTGTTTCTAACTGGTTTCTCATCTAACAAAGCAAGCTATCTCCAAATGCTATGAGAAAAGCCAAAAATCAAAGCTCTCACGGTGAGGCCAGCTATACAAACAGAAGTATGGATATCCGGCAAAACAGACCAGGGCTGCGTTTCCCAAAAGCATCGTAAGCCTAAGTTGATCAAAAATCAATTACCATCAATGGTCTCTACGATCAACTTAGGCTTATAATGCTTTTGGGAAATGTCTTGACTAGTAAAATCAAAAGCTGGACTCCTGAGTGTCTGACCAACTTATCATCATTTTAGTTCAAAATGAAACTTTTACATAAAAAGTAACTTTTCACAAACAATATGGCTGTTTAAAAAACTGTTTAAATATCCTTACACTGCAACATCAAGTGTACTTTGCATTAAACAAGTAACATGCAGATTGTAATGTATGTATTATCAAATGTAAAGCAATGCATGAGCAAAGCAGGAGATGGTGGACCAGATTTGACATTTGTAACATCACTATTTACAGCAGTGAATTGAAAGCACAAGTGCACAAAAGGCAACACACAAAACAAGCAGGCAAAGACTGATTTTCAATAGGTCCAAACATGTCAAGACAATTTTCATTCAAGTAATTTGTTTCCTTACTGGTTTAACCTGATTTACTGGTATTTTAACAGAAAGATGTTTAAAACATACACTCTAATTAAAATAAAATATCACCAAACTAATACAACTATGCACAGCTAACTATACAAACTAGGCTGTTACCAACAAGCTTAAAGGAAAACAGACCCCGCCATGTCATTTCTAAAGTGGCATAACAAAGTATGCGTGCGCTTTTAAAACATAAATAATTATCAAACATTAAGAAGCTTTAATTTTCATAAAACCAGCCCTGCGTTAAAATGACATAAGAATCATGCAAAGTAGAAAGGCTGTAAGTTGTCTAGCAGCTTGCATCAGTTCATGTTCTCTATACACAAGCACCCGGATATGCGCTGCCAAAACAAATCAGACAAAACCATAAATATCAAACATGCCACATTAAAATACCTTTATTTAGCGACTTGATACTCTTGTTTATATCTCGTGGCGCTGCAGCAGTAGTAAAAAACAATGAAGTGATGATGTGGGCTTGCAACAGTAGACGAGCACGTGGCATTCCATCGTCCAATCCCTGAAGAGAAGAATCTCCCTCCCCTTACACGAGAGATAGGAGGAAGTCTGGCTCATTTCCGCGAATCGAACAGTAGCTGTTCATGCTCTAAGTCTAAAATGTTTCCAGTAAAGCATTTCTAACGTGTGTGCACAAATTACTTGTATTATACTTTCTACTATTTAGTTTTATTTTATTATTTATATATATATTTTTTTAAATTTACAGTTCTATTTGCAGACGAAAAAAGCTAAAAGAATTTAGAACCACAGTTCACTCCAAATGCTTATTACAAATCGGACTGTCCGAAAGAGACGACTCTCTCGGTTCAGAGTGAGTCGTTAGCTGATATGAATAGCGTGCTTTTATATTTTTCTATATATTTATATTTACGTTATGTAGAAATAAAATACTATAGAAATTGTAAAATTTGTAAATGCTTGCTTTTTCGAAATAAATTATTTAAGGAATCGGATCAGATTCGTGAACAAATCGTTCAGAGCAGGTTCAGTTGATTGATTCAAAATTGAATTGATTCAATTTTGATTGATTGAATCAAAACTCGTCGTGTATATTTCTATACATCATTAATACAGTACATCACATTAATTAATCTGTATGTACATAAACCATCTCATATGGATTTGGTCACTGAGTTAGTAGGTTTTAAAATATATGTTTTTATTTATGTATCAAAATATATAATTTATAACGTTATTAATTAACATTAAAATGTATACTTTGTTAGTTTAAATCATAGTTTTAAAACAGTTATCAAAACTAAAATGTTTTTACCGTGAACTACGTCAAATTGCTCCTTTGAAAATGCACGTAGGTATTGCGTACTACGTCACCCTCTCTTCCCCCTAGTAACCCTCCGCGGCGTCTCAGGGAGGCAGAATCACAAGATGGTGAGTTAAAGCGCTTACAATAAACGAATTATTACCTGTAGACGTTTTTGTTTGAGATTCAACATTATACACCCCGTCACATTGTGAAATCCAGTCATGTTAGCCGTGTTGTCCGAGGAGAATTGTGGGTTTTCTGTGTAAATCGAGTGACATTAAAGATGAGCAGCGGTTCTCGGTCGTGGATGAGATTAGCTTGCAGGACTGTTTAAGTGTCACGACTGTTCGAGAATCGCTTAAGCAAATGTTATGTCTCTTTTTATGCCTATTTTCGGGGGAAACTACATCAAAATGTATTCTCTACACTCCGTTAGTAATAATTGAGTCTCTTGAAACCTGTTAGTTTGTTGATGCTCGTGCGTATGACGTCATGATGCAAGCATTGCATAAACTCATAGCATTGTATAATCTGCGCTATTTACTTGATTTTTAGGGTTTGTTATCAATTTTACGGAAATTGAAAAGTACCCCCGACCAGGAGGTGCGGATATTGCTTCTAGGGTTGGACAACGGTGGCAAGACCACCTTACTGAAACAGTTGGCATCTGAAGACATCACTCATATTACGCCAACACAGGTGACACACATCTCAGAAGAAAGCCAATTAGATTTAATGCATATGCAAAGCAAATGACTGGATCGCTTATGTTTCTTTTTTTGTTCTAGGGTTTCAATATCAAGAGCGTCCAATCGCAAGGATTCAAATTAAATGTGTGGGATATTGGTGGTCAACGAAAGATCAGGCCCTACTGGAGGAACTACTTTGAGAACACAGATGTACTGGTGAGATCATCCGTCCGATTAACAGTCATCCCACAATCCACTGTAATTCCAAACACTTGTTTAATTGGATCTTTTTGATTTCAGATTTATGTCATTGATAGTGCAGATCGCAAAAGATTTGAGGAAACGGGACAGGTGATGCTTTGTTGTTATGATTGATTTGCTATTCCAAACTATTTCTGCTCTCAGTGTTTAAATAAGTGAATTGATCTGCATGCAGGAGTTGGCTGAATTACTTGATGAAGAAAAGCTGAGCGGTGTCCCAGTCCTGGTGTTTGCAAATAAGCAAGACCTGCTCACAGCAGCTCCTGCGTCCGAGATAGCCGAGGGTTTGAATTTGCACACTATCCGAGACCGAGTGTGGCAGATCCAGTCGTGTTCTGCCCTCACCGGAGAAGGAGTCCAGGTCACTTTAGTACACATATTGACAGCAAAATTAGACATTTTGTCCATTTTTAAAATTTTGAGTAAATGACTCAAATGTTGTGTTTCAGGATGGCATGAACTGGGTCTGCAAGAGTGTGAACGCTAAGAGGAAATAGAGATACTGTGGCTTTCACCCTGAACGTCCAGAGGATATATAAAAGTTCATGAGTTTAAAAAACTGTCAGTAGGTACAGAAAATGAAGGCACCCCTTCAAAACTATTTAAACTCACTTTTTGCCTCTCCTAATGGGTCTGCTATGGTCCTGTATTCATACAATGAGTTCAAGATAATAGTATCCTTTCTTTTAAACTCAAAATTAAGAATGTACATCCATGTGATTTCACATTATAGTCAACCATGATTCATTTGAGGTTTCTTTAGTACATTTCAAATCTTAATTCATTCTGCCTTCGTTTCTTGAGATGAACGACTTGTGTTTTTATAATAAACGTTATAGTTATTTAGTGGAATTTGTTAATGAGACATTTGTAGAAGTGGCAGCCTTCATCATTCTTGGTAGTTATTCTAAGGTCATTTCTCCTGAGAGTAACAGAGATACGAATGAATTTACGGTACGCAAATTTAGAAACATCAGTATTTACAGAAGAATAGGGGACCATCGGCAGGATATGAAATACATTTTTGATAATTAAATGTAAATAATGTTCCACATAGCAAATTATTTTCTGCATATATATACTGTTGAATTGTACAAATCCAGCATTTAATGATTTCTTAGAGCTCTATACTGTAAGTGGCCTGTACAGCTGTAATCTATACACTGACGAGTACAAGAGGAAGTTTGTGATCATCACACCAAGATTATTTCTGTAGTGTCTACGAATGTCATGTTGTGTGTGAAATTGCTGAAGCATACTAAGTAAAACACTGAAAATATGTGCAAGTGTGAAGTTTTATTGGCTGAGAATTGTTTTAAGTAATCATACAATTATGTTTCTGTTTTATTTGTTTTCTTTATTTGATTTGAAATGGAGTCACTGCACCAATGCTTATACATTAGGATATCTGTCAGACACACACCCTCACAACATATGGTGTTGACACAGGCACAACGACACACTTCACATACACCTACACTCACATGATATTGCTTATTATCCAATACCATTCTAAAACCATATGGTGTATTGTTGTGTGCTATTGCATTACCAGTTAAAGGCAAATTTTAATTAAAAAAACTGTGGTATAGGTGGCACTATTGACCATGTTTACCATACTGGTATTAATTTGTTAGTTCAGTTCCTGATTTTCTATTATTCACTGGCCTTCCAATGGTAAATAAACAGTACTGTGCAAAAGTCTTAGTCCACCATTAGATTTGTTGTTTTAGCAATGGTATAATGACCATACACAATTATTTCTCAGTCTCTTTGTTAGAATACAACCAGAAAATACAGGGTTCAAGTTCAAATTTATTTGTATAGCACATTTAAAAACAACTACAGTTGACCAAAGTGCTTAACAATGTCAGGATACACAAACACAGTGGAGAATGTCACAGTATCAAAACTCAAATCAAAATGAAAGCTAAGGTTGTGGTTAGGTAATAATACGGGGGAAATCAGAAAAAAGAACAGCTTCTATAGGCTAAAGGATCAAGTATTTAGTGTGACTTCCCCTTACACTTGAGCAATAGCAGGACCCCGGCTCTCTTAAACCTAAATGGAATGGAACCCTAATTAATGTAATTGTTAACACCTGTATTTGTCCAACTATTTCATGTCAAAATGACTGCTGGGAAAGAGGTCTATTACACAAGGTTTGTGCAAGACATGCTTCAGTTGAACACATGTTGTTGGAGTTTAATTCATTGGAAGCTTGCCAACTTTTAACCACGTCATTCAATTCAAAATACCAAAGATCACAGATTTTGATGGACAAAATCATAATTTGGCATCAGCATTGCCATAAACAAACTGCATACTCAAAATGTTGTATTCAAGCTGTTATAAAGAAATGTGAGGAATTAGGAGATGTCAAGGACAAAAAAAAGGATTGATGAGAAGTTTCTCAAGAGTTTCTTCTTTGAGAGACCGGAAGAAGTCCAGCAAGGACCTGGCTCAGCATCTGGCAGCTTCATCGGGATGCCAAGTTGACCCTTTCATACTGTCCGAAGTGGAAGGCTAGCAGCCAAGAAACCACTTTTTTAAAAGAGTGGAAAGGCTAAAGATATGCTAAAGCTCACAAAGATTGGAATCCGTGGAAAAGAGTATTATGGAGAGACGAATCCAAGTTTGACAATCTTGGTTACAATCATCGACAATCTGTGAGAAGAAGAGTTGTCAGAATGAGTGCTTGCAGTCGTCAGTGAAACATTTTTTTTTTCCTGGTGGGGGGCTGCATTTCTGCAGCTTTGGTACAGACAGGTTTTAATTCATCATGCCATTCGTTCTGGAAAGTGCATGACTGGGAATGGTTTTATTTTTCAGCATGAGAACGATCCCAAGCACATTGCTAATGCAGTGAAATCATATTTGGAGAGAAAAACAGCTGATAAAACAATGACAGTCATGGACTGGCTTCCATAGAGTCTAGACCTGAATATTATAGAGGCAGTATGGGATCACCTGGACAGAGAAAGAAATAAAAGACTGCTAAAATCTAAAGAAGAACTCTGGGAAGTACTGAATGAAGCATGTTGTAATATAGCCTACCAGAAGATAACTTCATAACTTCAGGAAAGTCTCCCTAAAACAGTTCAAGATGTGCTTAGTGTCAAGGGAGGTCACACTAAATACTGACTTTTGCCTGAAGAAGCCATTTTGTTCTATTTTTTGTGTGTGTGGGTACATATTACATCCTGTATTTTCTACTTGCATCTTAATAAAGAGACCGAAAAATAAATATGTTTTGTGTATGTGTTGCTGTTGTCTACACACTCTCTCTATTTTACTTATTATTCAATGTGATGTTAATTTCTGTTTGCTGCCACTGACAACAAATGTATTAATTAAAAACTTTTAACAAACCGTGATTACAAAGCCGCCAGTCGTCAGTACGTTTTCTTTTGCATTTACATTTTTAATGGCCCAAAAGCAAGCCTTAATCTTAATTGAATCAATTTCAGTTAATTAAATCAAAATGAGTTGGTCTGAGTGCGTTTGATCTTTAATGAAGAAAACAGGCTCTGTCCCTTAAAGAGAAGAATCTCATTTTGTCTTTAATGTTTGAGTAAAAAGCAGCTAATGACAAGCAGAAACATTTGTACCACTACCCTTTCCCTCCCCCTTCTCCTTTGCTCAATCCTGAGCGTAAACTTTTTTTAGGCTGAGAGAGCCGTAAGTGGCGGCCATGCTAGCTGAATAGTGTGCTTGAATGAGAACACACCCGACCACTCCCTCCGGTTCCTGCACTCGGCATCTCTGAGTGACATTCACGAGCTGACACGTGCGCCCACAGTGAAACGAGCAGGCTCTATTAAGCCTGAATAAATCCTCCGCCAGCCAGCTCTTTGAGACAGGCAATTAGACAGGCCTCCATACCTCCTTCTGCATCCTAGTGTGAAGGACCCAGCCCTCATCCAGCATTCTTATCCACAGGCTTTTCCTTCCATCTGGCCCTTAGACAAGCCAGAGTAGAAAGACAGTGGGTTTTTGAATTCTGCTTATTGAACTGAGAGGCCCCTTTCTCTCTGATTTAAATTGGTAGTCTTGAAGTGTGGGCGTTTTTGATGGAGGCAGCCAGATATCTTCGTGATGGGTAACAAAGTTCTGGGAGAATGGATTATCATGGAGAGTAAAGCGAAATGTCAGGGAAAGGGGCATAATTAGCATTATGCTGGACTGTTTGGTTCCTTTTAATTAAATCTGGCTTCAGATAGAGACGGAAATGAAATGCGGAGCCATTCCAAGCATCGTCTTTCAAAAGAGGCCACAGTTGTGCCTGTATGCCAAAGAGTTCATGAAATGCAAGCATTTTAAGATCAGGTATGTAATTTTTATGTTTAGTCAGAAAGGTTATTATAGTTTTGCAATTTTATGTATACCGGTATAACCATACTTGCAAACTATTCTAACTCAATCTTTTTAAATAAAGATTATATTAAGCGAATTGTCTGCACAAAATATGACAGCATTGTAATATAACAATATAATACGCAACGATAAAGCTTGCTAAATTAATTAAAAACATAAAAAGTAAAACACACCAGATTCTCATCCTTTGTTTTTCATTTTATAGAAGTATAGAGTAAAAAAAAAAAAAAACCTTGCTGTATTTTTGACTTAAACACGACTTCCCAACTCCTAAATACGAACTTCCCAGGAGGAAGCACTCTATTGCCATCTGTAGGTGGGATGATTTTTCCTACATAAGTCATTTGACACAAAAATGATTTACACCCACCTAAAGGATTATTAGGAACTTCAGAACTGCCTTAATTCTACGTGGCATTGATTCAACAAGGTGCTGAAAGCATTCTTTAGAAATGTTGGCCCAAATTGATAGGATAGCATCTTGCAGTTGATGGAGATTTGTGGGATGCACATCCAGAGCACGAAGCTCCCGTTCCACCACATCCCAAAGATGCTCTATTGGGTTGAGATCTGGTGACTGTGGGGGCCATTTTAGTACAGTGAACTCATTGTCATTGACTCATTGATTCGAGCTTTGTGACATGGTGCATTATCCTGCTGGAAGTAGCCATCAGAGGATGGGTACATGCTCAGGTAGGCCGTGGCATTTAAACAATGCCCAATTGGCACTAAGGGGCCTAAAGTGTGCCAAGAAAACATCTCCCACACCATTACGCCACCACCACCAGCCTGCACAGTGGTAACAAGGCATGATGGATCCATGTTCTCATTCTGTTTACGGCAAATTCTGACTCTACCATCTGAATGTCTCAACAGAAATCAAGACTCATCAGACCAGGCAACATTTTTCCAGTCTTCAACTGTCCAATTTTGGTGAGCTCGTGCAAATTGTAGCCTCTTTTTCCTATTTGTAGTGGAGATGAGTGGTACCCGGTGGGGTCTTCTGCTGTTGTAGCCCATCCGCCTCAAGGTTGTGCGTGTTGTGGCTTCACAAATGCTTTGCTGCATACCTCGGTTGTAACGAGTGGTTATTTCAGTCAAAGTTGCTCTTCTATCAGCTTGAATCAGTCGGCCCATTCTCCTCTGACCTCTAGCATCAACAAGGCATTTTCGCCAACAGGACTGCCGCATACTGGATGTTTTTCCCTTTTCACACCATTCTTTGTAAACCCTAGAAATGGTTGTGCGTGAAAATCCCAGTAACTGAGCAGATTGTGAAATACTCAGACCGGCCCGTCTGGCACCAACAACCATGCCACGCTCAAAATTGCTTAAATCACCTTTCTTTCCCATTCTGACATTCAGTTTGGAGTTCAGGAGATTGTCTTGACCAGGACCACACCCCTAAATGCATTGAAGCAATTGCCATGTGATTGGTTGATTAGATAATTGCATTAATGAGAAATTGAACAGGTGTTCCTAATAATCCTTTAGGTGAGCGTATTTATATTTATCATTACTTTATTTTATTACTTCTGCTTCTGTTTTGTTTAATATTTCCATTTCAATAATTATATTGATTTTTTACTTAATTTTAGTTCTGGTTTTTAAATCACTGTTTTTCAAATGAATAGTTTTGTCTAGTTTTGTTTTAGAATACAATATTATCCCTTACTTAAACCACACGAGACCACATGCCTGTTCTAAATTCCTCAAATAGCGGTTGCTTGGTTGGTTCTCCTCAGCATCTGTGTTCATATGACAGAAATGCAATAGTCCAGGGTTGGATTAGCGGTCGATCACACCTTATCTAAGATCTAGAGGCTCAGACCAGCTTTCTTGCAATAACATCCTGCAGTCTATGTAACCATAGCAACTCAGAGGGACCTGATTGTGCCTTTAAAGTTGCACAAATAAAAGGGCAACATTGATTTTTATCTCCTTGATGGGATAGTCTTCTCATTTGGCTTCATTTATAACCATTCGGACCATGCTAGATTTATTCACACTCAGTGAGATATTATCAGTGAAAGTGACTTGGATTCATTCACAGATTGCCTCCATACTTGAACACCTAAATGTATAAAATTACTATACATTTCAGTGCATTGCTATCTATTTATATCTATATCTATATCTATTCCATTTATATATATATATATATATATATGGATTTGTGGACAGAGATTTGTTGCATGGCCTTATCAGCACAGTCACAGACTCAAACACTCGCAGTGGTTTAATCGTCAGTTCAGGATGTAGCACCTCTGTTATTGAGTGCCATTAAAATACTGGCTGTCAGAGGGGTGCAGTGAAGGAGACATAATTATGCACCTCAGCCAGACACAAAAGGCCCAACACCCACACAGATCTCTTTTCCTGCACGGTGCAGTCAAGCTTTGCCACATGGTACACGGTACCGTAGATCATCGGGATCATCTCAGCAGATTCAGATGTGCACCTAATGACAGCGTTATCATTCTGGAAACACATGGAATGTTCTTTAAGTCTACGCTGTTCTGGATGTGCAGGCTAAGAGGGTCGATAGCTGGTTTTCCTGACCGTGTGCCACCATACACAAGTGTGTGGGGTGAGGGGGAGGAGTTAGCACAGTCATTTTTTTGTTCTTTTTTTTTTTTTACTGTTCATTTTGATGGGAATCTGGCAGCTGTTTTGCAGCTGCTGCATGAATAGACCCACCCTGAGGCCTTATAGGAGCCGTTCACACAGAGCGCCTTCTCTCATTCAAAAACCGCTAGATGCGGTGGAAGGTGAAAGAATGCAGAGATCTGAACTGTTTTTGACTTAACAGAAAAAATAAGCAATAAAATCAAAATGAGAGTTTTGTGACCAAATATATGCTTTTATAATGTTCAGTCAGAGCATCTATATTGATGACTTATGTAGCACCGCACAGATTTTTGTCCAATCAAATGTTCTCTGCAGCTAATATTTTGATGTTGCAAACTTTATATAATATATTTGCAATAAACTTTTGATGTATTGACATAATCAACAACTTTTAAGGAATAGTTTTATATTTTGATTGTCATTTGCAATGCTTCATGGAGCTTTAGTTCTTTCCCTATCTAAAATCGTTAAGTTCACAGTTAAGTTCTTACCTTTGTGTTTTTGATACATTTTCAAATACTTTTTTTGCTTCAAATAAAAGTTTGTAATGTTGTGATTCACCTCATAACTGGTTGGTTTGGTTCATGGCTTATAATGCTTTTTTTTTATTATTATTATGTTCCCGTGAATGTATTATTTTATAAAGGTTGTATTGCATACTGTATTCCCTATGGGGAAAATGAATGGAAAAAATACTTCCGGAACCAATGCCATTGAAAAAGCATTGTATAAAAGCATTGTATCCAAGTCTTGTGCTGGGTACGCCCACTGGCCCAAAATCCTGCCTATGATAAAGTGCTGCAGGGATGACATATTTTTATAGGCCAAAACCCAGAAATGACTTAGCAATTTAGCACTTCTAGGTTCATTGTCCAGAAGTCAATTTTTGAATGGGTTTTTGGTTATGCCAGAAATAAGGTGGTTAACACAAGCTCAAGGTATATTCACGTTTTATTCTACAACATAAAATTCATCAGTAATACCCTCTTGTGATGTGTTTTTTTTTTTTAAAGCTTTATCTTGTCTTGAAAAAGACAGTTGCTAAATGGGACTAGAGAGGTTGTCGGGGACATTAAATGCCATCAGCCGAACAGGTAAACTCATCGGCAGCATCCAAAATCGCACACTTGAATACTGAATTCACAGTACTCATAATAGAGCAGGCACAAAGTACCCAAATGACTAACTACTTCTAGCGAGATTCTGAAGTGTGCATACAATGGACATTTTACTATTCCATGAGGCCACGGGAGAGGATTTGTGAATGGTTTTATTGGCGGTCGCCAAGTAATTTCTTGTTCAAAATAACTCAAGGGAGTATGTGATTTCAGACACAGCCATCTACTCACCAGTCCGCTTTCAAAGCCTCGTTGTCTTTAAAATCATGCTCTTGCAACCTATTATAGCTCGAACTGTGAAGTTGAAGTCATGCAGAGTAATTTGTTTATAGCCTACGTTTGGCCTTTGCCGATTGCATTTAGGTTTCAAAATTCATAAAAAAAATATTATTTGGGAAGATTATCATCAACATGAACAAAACATGTAAGAATCATTAACTATTGTTAGCCACAGAACTTATTTTCTGCAATAATCCAAAAGCCAATGGAAAAATCCTACTGGGTTTTTGTCAAGGGAACCAGGGTGATGCTAACTTCTGGGTTGGCCTACAAAAATACATAATCCCTTCAGTACTCTATTGTATGTTAAACATCAAATATGTTCTAATCCACTGCTTCACACTGCACATTGCTTTCACATTTCGTGTATAGACGGGCGAATTGCGTATCACTGGAAACTTGTTTAATCGTGAAAAGCTCATTCCCACAAAACCTGTTGTGTCACACGCAATGCCAACAATTTTAGGCCTACAGACCATGCATCTTTAACCTGAACGAAACGCAAAAGTGTTTGAGTTCACTTTTTCTTTCTCTTAGTTTCTGGCTAGTTCACCCCCTTTAGCATCACTGAGGCTGTCAAACTGACTGAGGGAGAGGAATGATGAAAGAGATGCGGGGGGAGGAGGGGCGGGAGAGAGAAAGAAATAAAAGCAACGCCAGGAGAGACACACAGGTGTCTGTGTCAGATCATTGGGCCCAGTGAGG
This sequence comes from Scardinius erythrophthalmus, assembly GCF_964197995.2. Classification (NCBI taxonomy): domain Eukaryota; kingdom Metazoa; phylum Chordata; class Actinopteri; order Cypriniformes; family Leuciscidae; genus Scardinius; species Scardinius erythrophthalmus. The sequence continues at coordinate 9,562,339 of NC_138238.1, forward strand.
GCTGGCAGAGGAGAGGAGGGGGGAGAGAGGCTGGTGTTAAATTACAGTGGGCCTGTGTGGAGGGATGATCTGGGTCACAGGGTTCCCAGCATCTCCACTGACACACACAAGGGAGGGAAGCTCATCACCACCATCCTGCTGTTCATTCTCGGTAGACAGAAATACAGGAGAAAATAGAGGAAACAGCACTGGCACGCAGGTACGGAATGAATAGAGCTCGCTCACAAAGCCATAAATATATTTGAAAAACATCTATAGTGACATAAGTGAGAAATTAAATGGAAAATTGCAGTACAGTCACTAATAGGCTAAAATGCATGTAGCTCAAAGTATAAAAACGTCCAATCTCTTTTGGAAATCTGTAAAATAGTGCAACCCTTCCATGTGCTGGAAATAACTACCGGTAATCCCTGTCTGTTCAAATCAAACAACAGTCACATTTATTACCATCTGAGAGGGAAAACAGCCTCCGTAAGCAATAGCCAGGACATTAATCCAGCCAGGGTCACAGATAAAAAGCAGAGATCTATTAAGTATTAATGACAGACTGAGTATTGCCAAATCCCTTCTTCCCAAAATGAGGCAAAAGCAACTGGCATTCTTCTATTTTCAACTGAAGCTTTAGTATTCATTGAGTCTTAAAGTCAATGTGAAATCAAAATGGACTCTATTTGCATTTTTAATATATGATTCATCTTTGCATGTTTTTTTCATTATATTTCATCAAAATTTAATAACTCGCTCCACCTCTGAAACGACTTTCCTTGGCCCTGTACCAAACGCGGTTCTCAGCCTGGTCCTCCTTCGAGTCCACACTTATTTGACGTAATGCTGTTGGGTAGCAGTCGGTTGTGGAGCCCTCATATTGTACAGGCAAGGAAAAAATATGTATTTTTAGGGATGTCAAAGTTAATGCTTAAAACAATAATACAATACTGTATGTTTAACAGTGTTATTAACATTCACATGATTGGTCAAAATCATAAGATTAATTGCAATTATGACAGCGCTATTTTGATTTTTAAAAATGTGCATATGGATTTGACAAAATGTTATGAAAAGTAAATGTTTTCATAATAATATTTAGTTGTTATTGTTAAAACAAAACGATTACAAATAATTTTCGTTAATTGAAATAAATGTGAAATGAAATAAAATATAAATATTAGATGAAAATTTTGGAAAACAATAAAATTGACAACTTGCAGAAATAAAATAACTTTTAAATGAAAGCTAAATAGAAATATAAAAAAAATCCTTAATTAAACCCTGCATTATAAAATTATAGTGCAATTACATTATAAAAGTTATTTTGGAAACAATTATTTATTTTGTTGTCTTTGTAATTGAATATATATATATATATATATATATATATATATATATATATATATATATATATATATATATATATACAGTGCTATGCATAAGTTTAGACACCCATGCTAAAGTTGACTAAAAAGAGGAATAAAAAATCATCTTTTGGAAATTGAACTTAATGCCTTAATTAAATTTTTTTGGAAAAATCCAACCTTTAAGGACACCAATTTTCTTTGTGAATGAATAATGTATCGTAAATAAATAAATGTTCTTCCTTAAAATACAGGGTGCATAAGTTTGGACACCCCTATGTTAAATTCCCATAGAGGCAGGCAGATTTTTTTTTTTAAAGGCCAGTTACTTCATGGATCCAGGATACTATGCATCCTGATAAAGTTCCCTTGGCCTTTGGAATTAAAATAGCCCCACATCATCACATAGCCTTCACCATACCTAGAGACTGGCATGGAGTATTTTCCATAAGATCATCTCTCAATGCAAATCAAACCAGCTATTAGGCTAACTGAAATAAAACCATGCCAGTCTCTAGGTATGGTGAAGGCTATGTGATGATGTGGGGCTATTTTAATTCCAAAGGCCAAGGGAACTTTATCAGGATGCATAGTATCCTGGATCCATGAAGTAACTGGCCTTTAAAAATAAAAATCTACCTGCCTCTATGGGAATTTAACATAGGGGTGTCCAGGGTATACATTATGGAAATAAAATGGCTTGTGAATGCTGGGTTCATCAAACAGTCAAAATGGTGAACTGAGTTTCATCTTCCATTCCTTGCGGCTGTTGGCCCCCTCCCTGCAGTAATGTTCAGCATTTTAACATTGCAGTATCATCACTGCACATTTATGACGAACCAAAAGCATCTTTTTGATTAATGTCGTTACCACTTCTATTAAAAAATGTCTTAAATCATTAGCTTCAATGGCTTAGACATCTGTCCTGGAGCTAGCAAATCACCAGTTAAGACATCTGGCAAACTCACTTTCATCAGATCCGCTGTCACGTCTGTGAGACATCAGAGCGGCTTTCTCAGCCTCTCTTGTCATGACAACCATCTCCCCCGTCATTCTTCCAGACTCCCATCAACACATTCCCAGCATAAGTGGGCAGACGGCAGACGTGGTGGCATGACAAGTTTGATCGTTCAGAAGGAAGCAACCAGCCTCTAACTAGCTTTTTTTTTCTGGAGACAAAACATTGACATGCACATTGATTCATTCATATGGAGAAACGCCCTGAGGTCGTAAAAATATATTTTGCTAATGTCCTTGCACACATATGCACTCAGACACACTGCAAGCAACTCACTGCAGGGGCTATAGGGGAATAATTTCACGGTGCCAGGAGAGACAGATTCCTCTGAAATATGACCAAAGGCATTTCAACAAGATATGACACACACTCCCTCCTTCAGCGCCGTTGAGGGCGCAAAAAGGGCACACAATGAAGAGGACTGTCTTGAGGCAGGAATCAGCAAAAAAAAGGCACACGCTGGAGGCCAGGGTCCACACGTCAACCTGAGCTCAGCTGGACTTTCAGGAAAACAACCTGTGCCTGCACTTTGAGACACTGTGAAAATAGCCCAGTGCACAAAGATATTCTTGGCTTTGTGGGTAAAGTTTCCTCCTGTAAAATTGTTTCAGGATTGTTTCTTTCTCGTAAGCACAGCTAAGGGAGCTTACAAGAACACTGAGAGCCAACACACACAAAAAATCACAGTGGCAGTGGACTGCTGAGATATTTTGGACTGTGAAAACCGGTTTAGAGAGAAAAGAGGGTATTATTGCCTAAGAGCAAAACTTTCCATTAATCTAATAGACATTCAGCTTCCTCTGAGACCTTCTAATAGAAGGTCTGGTTACAATAAGCCTCAAAAGCAGCTACTGAATATAAAACCATGAAACCATATGATAACTCTTACCAAAAGAGCGCAATGTCACTTGAGGCATTAAAACTGTTTGTGAAATATTTCAGAGTGCCACACCCAGGGAAAAAAGCTGTAGCCTATGATTAATCACTGCTAAGGGCCGTTCTTCACTCCAAGGATGATGACTATAACGATAACTATAAAGTTTTAATATTCATTCCAATTATGAACTCCACACCACAGCTATAATGATGACGACAAAGAAGAAAGAAATTAATGGAATTACCTTCAGAATTTTTTTTTTCCAGCTGGCAAACGATGAATCCACCCGATGTTGAAGAGCTTGAGCTTTTAAAGTGGCAGAAGACATAACTGCAGCTCCAGTTTATCAAAAAGAGGATGTTGTCGTGTGTTGGTTTGGAAGCTAATATAGTTATAAAATGATCAAATTAGCAACGATTTTTTTTTCTCCAGCTGATGTACGATTTAACACTCACAGCCAATCAGAATCCACCCAATCTCTAGAATTTAAAGTGGCAGACAACATTACTGTTGGTGTGAACAGGCCTTTGAAAAGTACATTCTAGTATGTACTTCTTAAGGCCTGTTTAAACCAAGAACGATAACTATAAGGATTTAACTGAGCTTTCAGTCACACTGACAACATAAAAAGGAGTTTTTTTTTTTTTTTAACTGTAGCTTCTTAAAGGATTAGTTCACCTCAAAATGAAAATTTCCTGATAATTTAGTCACCCCAATGCCATCCAAGATGTTCATGTCTTTCTTTCTTCAGTGGAAAAGAAATTAAGTTTTTTGAGGAAAACATTTCAGGATTTTTCTCCACACAATGGACTTCAACGGTAACCAAATTGTTGAAGTCCAAATCAATGCAGTTTCAAAGCATTGAGACAACGCACCAGGCATTACGTAATCACGTTGGGAAGGTCACGCTGGACATAGGCGGAAGTACCGCCCCATTGTTTACAAAGCGAACGTGTGAAGACTAATACAAACGCCCTTTAACAAAAAAAGGTAAAATAATGATGTCGGCCGATTTTGAAGTTGGAGGAGAAAATGAGATGTCACCTTTCCAACGTGATTACGCAATGCCTGGTGCGTCGCAGACCAGCACAAGACGTACAATTGTGGTTAAAAAGTATATACATTTTTATTTTTTTAGAAAATGACCGTTTGTTTCGCTAGATAAGACCCTATTCCTCAGCTGGGATCATGCAGAGCCCTTTGAAGCACTTCAAAGCCCTTTGAAACTGCATTGATTTGGACTTCAACAATTTGGTTACCGTTGAAGTCCATTGTGTGGAGAAAAATCCTGAAATGTTTTCCTCAAAAAACTTAATTTCTTTTCCACTGAAGAAAGACATGAACATCTTGGATGGCATTGGGGTGACTAAATTATCAGGAAATTTTCATTTTGAGGTGAACTAATCCTTTAAGATACAAGCTAAGTTACGGAAAGTTTGGTCAAGCTAACCATTTGAAAAATAAATACACTACAAGCTAGGCTACTAAAGAAAAGAAACTACACTGAAGCTATTTAACAACACTATCATAATAAATAGCAACATTGCTTTATGCATGTCATCTTAACTATGTAAATATAACAGTTAACATATTTTTAAATTGTCACTTATCATAGCCTACAAGTTATACATGGTCAAATTAAACATTTGTCATTTGCTAAAATCAGATCTATATAACATACTACTCTTAATATTTCTGCCATGTAAAAATATGGTAAGAGTAGTATGCTGTCCCGAACACAGTTTTCTTTCAGCCTATATTAACAAATATTAGCCAACCTTTACACAATATTAGCCGATTAGCCTGCTTGCTATGTTAACATACTAGGTGCATCCTAATTGACGTACTTATTCACTGTGCCATTTTGCATAGTGCGAGTAGTGTGTTCACAGTGAAAATACAAAAACATTCTGGGAGTTAATTATCAAAAAAAAAAAAAAAAAAAAAAAACGAAGTGTGGAATGTTGGACACTGTGAATTTATTTCAGATGCAGGACGACATCCGGATAACCTTAGAAACCTCACTCACTAGATGGTAGAGCACATATTGTGTAGTTTAAGTGCATAGTGTATAGTATGTAATTTGAAACACTGCTTATCACTTAGCCTGTTAGCTACAATTGCTATAAACGTCTTTTTTTGATCATCTACAATGATATAAAAACCTGAGAACTGTTACTATTACTGTTACTAACAGCTACACACCTATTTTTTGGATAAAAGTATTTTGTTACTGGACAAATATTTTGAAAACAGCTGTACTACTGTCATGCTGATAAAAATACAGCTAAATTAGAATAATAGGGCTACTTTTTGCTAATTGCTCCCCCTAAACTGATCAAATGTCATGATTATGCTATCGCTAACACTCACCAACACACTTGCATTAGATTGAGAAGTTCTGCATCGGTCTGACAGCTTTGGTCTTTGCGAGTAGCTAACAAAGTTATCTACAGTTTTTTCCAATAAGGAAATGAGGCAGTTTTGTGCAGTGCACTGATAAATTGTGCAGCCTTCAGAGAAGCCAGATGTTTTCTTATTCTTTTTTTTGTTTGTCTATTCTGTGCTTCAGCCTACAAATATATCTGCCTTTCTTTTTTGTTTGCCTTGTGATGCACTAAAAATGCTGAGCTGCTATTTAGAGTCAGGCATCTGACATTCTTTCAAGAAAGAAAAGCAGAGGAGGGGGAGACGGAATCCTGCTCACTCTCGGGTTATACAAACATCACCGAAGACTCATTCTTGCAGATACACACACACATACGCAGAGCACCTTGTTCCACATGTAGCCACATGCGAGCGGCAGGCATCCAATTCAGATTGCTCGGCTTTAGTCACACAGATTATTAATAAATCTTTGGTTTTTGTTCATGCACACACACACACACACACACACACACACACACACACACACACACACACACACACACACACCAGACTGAACAAGAGGCCTTCATTTTTGTCAGTTGCAACTTGCAAGATATACATGAATTATTTCCACTGGTTTAGCAGAATCAGCAAATGTCAGCATATGCAGATTACACCCATGCTTTTCACTATTTGCCTCACTATATATATTTCACAAGCCATTGTGAACACCCTGAAAGTGTGGCAGTGTCTATATTATGCTAAAGCTTGTGAATTTGCATAAAATCTCACATTTAGCATACAAAGCATAGCAAAAACATTAATAGGAAGAAAAAAAGGCTCTTATTGAAGTGCTCAAGTCATATCAAGACTGAGTGGGTCACTGTCAGTTGAGAGATGAAAACAATGAGAATCTAACCACCGTTGACCTAAATTTCTTGTCTAGAAATCAGTAAATGAGGCAAAGGGCATTTTCACAGAACATTTGCATGTTTCCACTTTCGTTTTGTTTGATTGGTTATAGATTTAACCCATAGATCCTATTCACCACAACCTCTGTGCATTGAAAATGGCTTGACTCTCTTTTTTTAAACAAACAAACAAAATGTGCATGTTTCTCAAAGTGTTTCTCAAATGTTTCTTAAGTCTGGTCTAGGCTGAGTGTTCACGTGTATGATTTGGTTTACACAGACAAGAATTGAGTGTTAAATTTAAGTGTCACCATAGTGATGTTTGCAGTATGGTCTATTTTAATGCTACATGAAGAAATAACCCCCGGTTTCACAGACAAGGGTTAAAACTAGTCTCAGACTAAAATGCATGTTTGAGCCATTTAAATTGAAAGTACCTTGCACTGACAAATCTTAAAATATGTCAAATGCCATTGTTTTGTCTCAAGATGCACACCAGTAATGTTTTTTTCTAAGGCTTCTTAAATGTCCTAATTGCACCAAGGCCTAATCCTGGCTTAGTCGAAGACCTGTCTGTGAAACCAGACCTTAAGATTGAGATTTTTATGATACAGCCTAAATAAAAGAAACAACAGAAAGAAAAACTTCTTAAACTTGAAATTAGCATTTATTTGAACAAGGTTCTTTCCAAATTACAAGTCTGTATTTTTCATTTCACAAAATATTTACAACAGAAAATCCCTCCATTTTATCCCAAGTGTTCAGTTAGTTTCGTAACGTTCATTGGTCAATGTTTCTTTTACTTAAGTAGTTCAAAAAAAAAAAAAAAGGAAAATAAAATAAAATAATAATAAAACAAACCAAAAACTTCATTCCCTGTTTCAAAAGTCATTTTTTAACTGCTAGAAGTTTTATTATTTTTCTACGAGTGCTCATAAACTCTTTTCCACATGCACTCAGTAACAAACAGGAAGCCAGAGGCTCCGTTGCTTGGAGCCGGAAATGGCATGAAACACAAGGAAGAACAATTACAGCATGACAGTAAATGCAGAGGCATCAAGTGCACCATGACCCTCTGAACACAGGCCATTTAGTCTTCGGCTGACACTTTGCGCAAAAGCCACCGTTGAGTAAGATATAATGAGAGGCCACGGTAAACACGAAAGAATGTGAAACCAATGCACCCTGCGTTTAACATACAGGATGTAAAGGGTGCGTTTCTGTGGCTTTGAAGGGCGTGAGAGAGAGAGAAAGACAGCGCCGTCTGGATGGGGACCAGACTGAAGGTTGTGGGTGGAGGCACGTTCTCGGTTAGCCTAAGGAGAGGACTGCGAACCAAGGTGAAGGACATTTCCATTAAAAGCTGCATTCAGTAGGGAAGGTCAAGCCAAATGAACAATGGCGGCGATGACAATGCTGTGCTGTTCCAGTTTCCGGGGTCTGTTAAAAACTGAGCTAACATGTGCTTGTGCTATTTGTGATGAATAATAAGACCACAGACTCCAATTTAAACTAAATGAAAGCTTAAATATGGAGGCTGGGAAAACTATACAGAGTTTTTGCACATGGGTGTTTTAACAAACAACAACCATGTGAAGTTAATAAAACTTTGTGGGCTACAATTCTCTCAACAGTAATTCGCCTTAAGTTTCATTAACAGCTGACTTAATGGTTTTACTGCTGACGTCCATCGTTTCGCCCGATGAGTCAACGGTAATTGCGCAAAATTTGGATCTTACAAAGAAAGTGCAACATTATTGATGATTCAACAAATGACAGCGTTCTCCGTTATTTCTGCGTCTCTTGCAAACAGTGAGTGTTATTTTTAGAAGAGCAACTTGCGTTCATGGTACATAATCACAACACCATTAGTGCCTAAATAATGTGCAAAGCTATGCTTGACTGTGATATTAACATTTTTTTTCCTCACTGCTCTCGGACATCAGCAGTTCATTCTAAATGATTGATAAGATCTGCATACAAAAGTGCCCCACATGCATCTCTTTAAGACATCTCTAAGTGGAAAAAGACGCCCCAACTGGTGACTGGCAGCAGTCACTGGAGCAAAGGTTAACTGGTGACGTAATGCTTGGTGGAAGACTGGCCGTAGAGGCTGTAGAAGTCAGTGTGCCTGTGCGACTGAGAGGCGTCGATCCAGTCGCGCATGGACAGGCTCTGGAGAGACTGGGACATGGCCGGTGCCGAGGGCAGAGGGGCGTGGGAGTACTCCTGCGAGCTCACCGGCCAGGGGAAGGAGCTGGAGCGAGGGTAGGGTGGATGTCCACGGTGGTTGGACACGGAGGGCACCCCTGAGCAGTAACAGTTATCGACCGTGCACATCAGGATCTTCCGCGCACCGTACTGGGGCAGCTGGGAGGCGCTGCCGTTTGGGTAATGGGAGTGCGGGAATACCGAGGCGGAGTGCGGTAGGGGTTGCGAGCCGGAAGCTGAGCTGCTGCTTCCTACGTGCTGGGTGGAGCCACACGGCCCTAGAGCTTGCTGGGAGGACTGACCTTCGCCTGGGGCAGAGCCCTGAGTGAGACTCAGGCATGGCTGCTTGGCAGCACCAGGACCTGATGAGGTGGAAGAGTCCATGAAGCTAGCGCCCGCTCGGCTGCTCCCGCTACCTTCGGGGAATGCCACGGAGTGCCTGCGCTTCTCGCACAGATACGCCGGAATACTCTGAAAAAAGTTTGCGGGAGCACTGAACGGAGCTGAAAATGAGAGGGAATGAGATCCAAGTATTAAAAACTGATTATGGAAATGGTTAATTATTAAAGAAAAGAGCATACAACATCAGAAGGTTTTATATAATTAACACTTGAATATGTGCAATTTTTTATACATACCTTCCAGCATCTTGCAGAGGTTTTTCTCTCTTTTCGAGATTTCAGACAGAAAGAGTTTGGAGTTGAGGCTGCCCACTTTGTACGGTGACAACGTGATGCCCACATACGACTGAGACCTAGAGTTCAAAACCAAGTTAATGTTTACACTTAACACAATAGCAGGACAGGAATGATGACTAATGAAGCTTATGATAATGATTCATGTATGAAAACACAGTGACTCACCTGTCCATTAGTATTTTCACAGATTTTGTGTTCTAAACAGAAAAAAAAGAAAGAAATTGTATATAAGTATATCAAATTGTGTATCGGGGGGGGGGAATAAAAAAGAAAAGAAAAACCAAAGTAACTATGTAAATGTCAGAGAACAAGCCTGGAATGTAGTTTTGCATTGTTTCCATTCTCATTGTTATAATAATAATAATAATACATAAAAAAATGCCATTATAAAAGTAAAAGTTACAAGTCAAGATGCAAATAATATATTAAAAGCCTTCGCCTAGAAAAAAATAAATCTATGGAAATGGAAGTTTGTGTATCAGCTTTATAGTGGCATATAAAAAAATTGATAAATAAAAGATGCAGACAGCAAGCTGGCCCAACCCACCAGTGTTGTGTGAGGGTTTTTGCACAACAAAGTTGTTGTGTGGGTTTTGGCACTCAAAATAAAGCCAAAAAAAAAAAAATCCCATAACAGATTGAACGTAAGAAGCTAAAATAAGACTGCAGTGAATACAAGCGATTCAAGGACAAGATGATAAGAGATGCATGTGGAACGTGCATGTCTGCAACAGACTTTTATTCAGTTTGTGAATAGCAAAAAAAACTTCTAAGAGTGTTTTCCTTTGAGAAGATGGCCAAATCTATATTTCTTGATTTTTCCAATAGAAATAGAAATTATGCTAACCGGTATTTGTTCAACCCCATGCTAAACATCTGATGTCTCGTTTGATGAATATCTCTAAAATCACACTGTTTACCTCAAGGACAACAAATATCTGAATCTGATTTAAAAAATGTCACTTTATATTTCCTGGATTCCAGATAGGTGACCTATGTATCTAGCACATGAAAAATGGATGCCTATTCGGCACGGGGCTAAAAATAATAATTTCCTGGCACCTGTTATAGTTTGCTATAAATCGAGTTCACCAATAGCAGCCTGGCACAAAAAAAAAAACCTTCATCATCCTCATCATGATAAAAGGCAAAGGCACTTTAAAACACTGCTAAATGTCACCATTTATAACAAACACAGGCCATGTAATATTGACAATGGCAATGAAAGTCAGGTCACCTTCATAAAACCGATTTCCTCTGCCTTATCGAAAACCATCTGAATGGAGCTGAGCAGTTTCTTTGCCTCTTGCTGTTTCTGGTGAAGCTGCAGGGCCTGTGCCGAGTTCTCCTGGCAGAACTTGGAATGGGCCTTATCCAGAACCTCCAGGGTCTTCCCCAGATCTTCCTCCAGGAGCTGCTGCATTTTCTGATACTGCAGCTGCACCTCCTCCTTCAGGTGTTGCACTTTATCCTGAGGTTCCACAGAGAAGCACAAAACCATAAATTATTATGCAAGTCCTGCGGTGTCTTAACAATGGGGGTTATGCAGAGACTGCATCTGATGTGGATGATTAGGAAGAGCCACTGAGGAACTGGATTTGTTATGGTACAAGAACCAGGCATAACCTTTATCACAAACCTGTATGAATGTACTAATGTGGTCATTAATCACATTAATAGGAAGAGCGTCCTGTATTAAAAAGCTAAGTGTTTAGTTCCAAAGCAAAGGATGCAGTTGTTCTGCTAATAATAATGTGATTTAGCTCATAAATGTTTGAACATATCACACTTACTTCCATGAGACATTTGTCAGATTCTAATTTGTAGAGTTGCTCTTCTATGTCCTGAACACGGTCCTCGATCCGATCCTGCTGTTTAATCAGCATTTGCTGCAATACAAAAAGAACTGATTAGGTCAACATTGTTTTTTGTTTTTTTTTTATTCTAATATATGTTTGGCTAAATTTGACTAAATCAGAATATCTGGCAATGTTGAGACAATCAAAATCATGTGATAACCGTACTGTAACTCATTATAAATATAGTAAAAAATAAAGTAAACCATTTTTTACCACAACCAACCAAATTTGCTCCTAGTTTTCAAAGAATATTGTCAGTTAAGACCATACTTGAGATGAAATAAGGTTAAAAAAAAATAAAAAACCATCACTTGTGAGCAGAATATGTACAGCATCTGCAAAGCAATTTGTATGCAATTATGCAAAATTATGCAAAAACTATAAACATATTATTTGTATATTAATGACACATAATGCAAGCTAAGATATTACCCAAGCCAATTTTATTCCTTGCTTTAAAAATTTATTTTTTTCCACCACCGTCATTTGTCACATGACCTGAGGTGGAGTGGAAATGACACTTTGGTGAAAATGATCATGGCATTCAGAACAAAAAGAAATTCTCCTGTGTGCATGATGTGTTGGACTTTGTTAATAAAGCAAGGAAGAATCACAAAGCTACTGTAATGACATGTTTCTAAGGAAACTTAAAATGTGCATTTAATACATCCTAATAACAATGTCGCTGAATTATACATGAGCAATAAAATTCATGAATATTCAATATTTATCTCAGTCCAAAGATCAAATATAAATGACAATGAGTAGAATGCAAGCTATATGCTATAAATAAAAGACGACAAGATCCATGTTCTACATCAGTAATGTTGGAATATAAATTCCTTTTGATCTATAAACTAAGAATTCTTCACAGTATAAAATCATTTTCAGTCTCGTTTTATTTCTAGACAATCTAGTATTTATATTATTAACTAGCATATTCTTTCTAAAATAGTTCTTTTAAAAACTACATAAAGAATATGAGAATGTGGCACTGAGACAAAAAGACTGGTTCTGTTGTGATGGGACAAATGTAACTTTGCTAACTTCCTGTTTCTTTCTTTTCAATGAATGCAATTGTCAAGGCCCCGCAGAGAAGGACCGGTGGCTGAAGAGGAATTTCAATTATTTTCCTTTCATATTCAATGGCAAACAAAGGGGAAAAAAACCCACAATCAACAAACGACTTGCGACGCCTGACAGAAGTTCAGTGGTACCTAAGGAACAAACCAAATTAGTTTTAATTAAACAAACGCCGCGTGCGAGAGGCAGTCACCAAAAAGAAGGTGGGGGGTGCTGTCATGGCAACAAAGCTCTTTTTTTCATATCTGTATATTCAGAGGGGAATATGAGGGAGGAAAAAGGAGGAGGAGAAGGAAAGACAGCATAGAGGAGAGCAAAGAGAAAGAACGAAGGCTCATTTCACACTGTCTTTCCCCATTTTGTCTTTGTCTGCGTCCGAGGCAGAGACAAATCGTGTTGACCCTGTGAGTGTGTATTTTGGAGCAAAGCTCCGTAATGAATGCAGGCTAGCTCACAGATAAAACTGCTTCCTGTAGAAAGAGGACAAACCTCAACCACATCAAGCCACTTATGCTCAAAAGCTTACAGGCGAAAAACAGGACTTGCGCTGCCAAAGTTGACTGAGAGCATGTCTAATTCAGTAGCGTGACGTCAGATTTTAATAACCTCACATGCGGGATGAAAGCTTAAACAAAACAGGTATTCTTCATAGAAGCAAAGAAGAAATCAATTTTGGTATTTTTCTTCATACTTAACACTCTTATATAATTCTGATTCATCTCAGCTACAAAGAGTAAAAAACAAAGGGAATCAATGTCAGTCTTCAGAATGCAGCAGTACAGGACAAACGCAAGACCCAGAGAGGGATGCGCTGCAAACTAATGATCTTCAATCACACCGTCTGACAGACGCTTATAACAGCTGACTGTACCCTCTGTGCCAAATGAACTACATCAATCACTGCCGATGATGCGCGCAGCCAAACCTTTTCCTTTCAACAGATTTTGTTTGCGGAGCGCATGACAAATTGGATCCACAATCACATGGTACTGGGTAAACTGACTTCTTTTTGCGCATCTCGCTTGTCCATCAACTTGATTTTCTTTCAATTTAAGATGTGGATCCAAGGAATTGTATTGGGCTGTGAATCAGACTCCACTAACCTCTCGACATTACCAAATACACCATATATTTACAGCAAGACATGCAATATTCATTTCAGTCCAGTCAGAGATTTACCTCATATAAAGTTTTACAGGGATGATACTTTATTAAAAGCCATATGGAGCCGTTTTCAACCTATACAGCTGCTTAATACAGTCATTTAAATGGATAGTTCACCAAAAATGAAAATGTGGTCATCATATTTACTTACCTTCATGTCCTGCATGAAAACCTGTATGACTTTCTTTCTTTTGTGGAACAAAACAAAAAATTTGAATGCATTTTTGTCCATACAATGAAAGTCAATGGGGTCCAGTTTTGCTTTGGACTCCATTGACTTTCATTGTAGAGACAAAAATGTTCTTCTAAATATCTTCTTTTTGTTCTGCAGAAGAAAGAAATGACAGGAGGGTGAAGAATTTTCAACAATTTTAATTTCGGATGAACTACCCTTTGAAACACTGTGAATTTGGCGGGTGGTGACGCGCGTCAAAATGGCCAACAATACATGATTGGTTTCTGAAAACACAAGTTCGCCATCTTCTCCTTTACAGATTGAATTGGTGTTTATATATTCTACATCAACAATCAGGACCAGAAGAAAGGTCAAGAAGCAGAAAACCGCATGGAGACAGAGAATGTCTTTGAAGCTCTAGGATCTAAGACCATGGCCTAATTGTAGTGACTGATGAGCTCGGGCTGCCGGCAGAAGCCTGGAGGCTGGAACCTAATACCTCATGGCAGCGGTGCTGGCTTGCCATCCAGGACGGACCTCTCTCAAGGGGGAATGGGGGTAGGGTGCTCAAAATCACTGTCATTTCAAACCAGCGTCTCCTCCGCCAAGGTCAGAGTGAACGAGGCAATAGCAACCTTGCCCTGAGCTACAGCCCCAGACAGAGCAATTTTGCCTTGTAGCAGATGAATGTGGAAAGACAAACGGTGTCCATCAAAGGCGGTAAACATTAGATTCACAAACACGTGCTACCTGCAAAAAAGAACTCTGGAAATCCCAAAACATCCCAAACATGGTTTCAGTTTCAAATAGCTTGGGCAACACAACAACTAGAGTTCATTTTGTAGATTGATTGGTCATTGCCTGCATGTCCTGTCACAGAAATGCCTGAGATAACTGATGGCATTTGATTTATATAATCAACATAAATGGAAATTATGCTGACAGCAAGCACATGAATCAAATTAGAGGCACCCGCTTGACCTTTTATAAACATAAAGCTACTGTAAAGGAAAAAAGCATAGGCTAATATGTAACTCTCAGCCACATCCAGTATTAACTAAAGATGTATGTTTTAAACATTAGGAGCAAATATAATATTGAAGTACCACTCTGGCTGTGACTCTGAATTTTATTTGGTTTTAGGTTCATGAATTGCCTATAAAAGAATAAAAAAAAACATCTATTGCATTGTGCATTGCTGATTATTTAAAACAAGAAAATCCAGGTTGTTTTGTTGCAGCGTGCCTTGAAAATGCAAGGGGTTGTTAAGGGTAAATTAAATCCAAATCTGGCCTTTTCGCTCATCTGTGCCACAGAAAATAAGACTCATCATTAAATTCTCCAGTCGCAGTCCTCCCCCTCCCCAAAACGCCACGCAAGGATGCACCTGTGCTGGGAAGATAAGCCCAGAGGAGAGCTTCGGTATTGTTTGCAGCTCTACCCAATTGTTTATCATTCAAATGGAAAAAAAGGGGGAAGGGGACTGAATAGTTAGCAACTACATCGATAAACCTCACCGTCTCACCCACCAAATCCAGAAGTGGACCACAACCTAGAGCCTGGAAGTAAAAAACATAGCATGTTAAGAAGTAGTGGCCACTTACTCTGATATCGTTTCGTCTGACTTCTATATCGCACACCGCATGGCCGTGGTTGGTGGCACATCTGGAGAAGCAGCAGTACTGGCAGACGGCCACATGCTCGGTTTCACAATGATACAGTCTGTATTCGTCATGCTGTGGACAGCTCCAGGCCCGCACGTCCTCGGCATCCACCAGTAAGTGTCCAGCGTTGGAAGAGGGCTGTTGGAGATGGGTTTGTACGTGGGAATGGCAGCAGGGAGCATTGCACCTGAGGCAAACCTTCTGGGCTTGAAGCGGAGGACCACGCCGGCACAGAATGCAGTGCAAGACTGCTGGCGTCTTCTCAACGTTTAACGCGTTGAACTTCTCCACAATGTTGGACAGCTTGTGGTTCTTCTCCAGAGCTGGTTTTTGGCTGTAGGCATGGTTGCATTCGGGACAGCGGACCATTCCTGCATCTTTAGACCAGGCCTCATTGATACACATGCGACAGAAGTTGTGTTTACAAGGGAGCTGAACTGGCTCCGAGAACACATTCAAGCAAATCGGGCATATGAGCTCTTCCTCGAGACAGTTCTTCCAGTTCTCAGCCATTTTTAATGCTCACAAGTCAAGGTAAAAACTGCATAAAATAGGCCTTCCTCTGGCGATACCTGAAATGGGTGGAGTAGAAACCACAAGGACCTTGTTTTACCCCACAAACCTCAACTTTGTGCCAATGAGAGTATGAATACTCCAGCTGAGAATACTTTTAGCTCAAGGAAACATCATTACACCACCCACTTCTTCATTCGTTTGTGTCAACTGTAGGCGTCTCGAGAATTTGGTGTTGCCACAGCACTAAAGTGGACTTTTCTGTCTTGTGACTTTAAATGCCAACACACTTGTTCATATCCTACATGTGTGGCTCTGATTCGCCCACTAGTTATCTATTACGACTATGAATAATCCAGTCTGCTGACGACCAGCTTGACAGCTTCTCGTTTACAAGGTAAAGACACGTTGATAGGCCGTTTTTCGAGAACAGCCTCGAGCGAGAGACTAATAAAAGCTTTTGAAAAGTAAATTATAATTCTCACGACAAGGCTTTTGTTGTTTTTTACCGCTGCTATTTTGACATAGCATTACACTGACATGGATTTTATCCCCAAAGAGGATTATAATGGTTCTCCAAACAGACGTGCATTACACTTTACATTAAAATATTCATATCTCACATCCACGTAGCGTGTTTTATAGTTGAATTTCATAGAAAATAACGATCTTAACCAGACCAATCGGTTAATTCTTACACATATGTGTAGACTACGCGCATACTAGACTTCCCCCTCATTATAACAAAGGAACATAGAGAGAACATACACTGGTATGTAACCAAGTCAAGAGAAAACTGGACTGCCAAGTGCCTTCACTTTGATCTCTTCAGGCGAGAAATAAATTAAGTCTTATTCCGATACACCTCCAAAAATAAACAGACAGCGAAACGGAGTGGTTCTTGCTACTGGAGTCTGTCATCTGCCATCTTGCGTCCCTCTTTAAAAATGAAAAAGAAAACGTCTCTGTTTGGCCCCCATCAAGCCTCTCTCGCTTTAGTGCTTAAAAGAAATTAAAAGTGGATTACAGGCGTGCGTTTCTTCGCTGGTTCCGAATCCTATCGTGGCTGATTCCTGAGAACGTGCATCCATGGGTCGATCCTCAAAACGAGCCGATCTCACCATGGTATTATTTATGGTTTTTCCTCTTCTCTCGTCCAGGCTTTGATGAGGGTTGGAATGCAAGGACAGAAAAGAGAGTTTCAATACACACAGAGCTTCACACTCGCTCCTCCCCTCCCAACGACCACTCCGCCAATCACGTGACTCATCGCTGCTTTGACATGCAAAAAGGAGGTGCTTCGAGCCACTGGGCGGGGCTTTGTTTAAAAGGGCAACTGCGTCGGGGAATATTGATTCAGCCCAGTGACTCGAATCTTTTGAACAAATTCACTCAAACGAATCATACACTTTCAGTAATCAGTGTTTTATGCAAGATTTACCAGAAGTCGGCGACCAGCTGCGAGTGTCTTTTTGTGTATTATGATTTATGAGGCAAATTGTTCACAAGTCTTATCATTTATTACCATTTGCGTGTCTAGAGGGGGTTTCATAAGGAAGAGAAAATATGAGACACTGTTCGGAAGTGAATGAGAACGAATCATTCAAAAGATTCGATTAAAAAACAATGATTCGTTCACTAACAATAAACATCCCAGGCTAACTCTGTTCTGAGTGTGATGTGAAAATAGTTTTATATTTACACAAGTATGAACCCACCCCAAAAAATAAATAATTATGAACCCACCCTTATTAATTAGCCTACCAGCTAACATAATGGCGAAATGACAGGTCATTGTTATCTTGTTTTATTGATCAGAAAACCTGTCAGGCTGTCAATAATTTTATTTTTTTATTTATTTTATTCTTGAGAGACCTTAATTATCACAGAAAAGATCGATATTTTCAACCCATACCCAGCTTTACATTTCCATTCCATTGATTGAATAGCTTTCATTGACTGGGTTGCCCTTTTAAGAGGAGCTTCGTCATAACCAAAAACATGATCAGTTCAGGGAATTATGTGAAAGGGGGGGATAACGGGGATTTCTTACTCGAGCTGTAATGACACGAAGTTGTTAAATTCGCTGACATAATCCAGTCCTTCCCACATAGGAAACTACTCAAACATCCGACAGGTGACGTACACACAGTACAGGAAAAAGAGTCACATTCAGAATCTCTGAGTCCTGGTGTTTTTGAGGGGAGGACGACGAGCACTTGCTCTACTACTGTACATGTGAGCAACATAATCATAATTTGCAATTAACTATGCTATATCTCACGGTCTTCTAGACAAAGGGACAGAAAGCTGAAATCTCTAGAGGCTTATTTTCCGTATGTGTCCTCATGGGAACCAATTATACAAAAGTAATTTGAAACCTGCACCTACCTAGCCTCATTTTGGTGGATCATTCAGACATTCATATAGTATACACCAGGTGTATGCACATTGGTTTTGCTATTATAATTTATAATGTATGTAAAATGGCTAAATCAGGGTAACAATGGATGAACTGAATCTTTTAAAAGGTTTGGTTGTAGGCCTGTACAAATTATTATATTTTAGAGTTTAAATTGGTCAATGCTGAATCAGTAAACTACTTAAATACAAGAACATCACATAAAGACATTAATGTTATAAAACATTTATTTGCAAGCAAAATGATTTAAACAGTGAGCAAAAGCACTAAAACTCATATCCTAATAACTCACGTTTCCTAAAATAAATAATAACCATAAAATACAACAAAAATATCAGATGTGCCCGCTGTGCACCAACCAGTAGTTGATAAACAGAAAATGTAACCATCTAAGGACTAAAATATTAAGACGTGTCTTCTTGTTCAATTTTTTTGCAAATGCAATTTCACAAATATTTAATCTTTACTAAAAGTTACGAATATAAATTTGTCAGTAAAAAATTTAATTTGGAAAACCCTTATAAAAAACTATTTCGGTAACTTTTAAATTTTAACATCAAATTGGCCAAGGAATTAATTGCTTCTCATCAGTCAAATTGACATCTCTGCTTGTAAAACACAAAAATAAAGTGAATTTGGACATTTGGTACAAAAATAAGTTAGTTATACATGCTAGTACAACAAATTTACGTTCATGTGAACTATAATATACATACTTCTTCAGTAATGATAATCATCGATAGCAATGAGTAATTGAATGAATTTCAAAAAGTCATATAAAACAGATGTTACTAGCCACAAAAAAACTTTAACAGCTGGCCGAATTACAAAGACAATGTATTTTTGTTTCAAAGTCGTGAAAGTATTAAAAACACCACAAATCTCCATGCAATTCCATATCATGTATCCCTGGAATGCCGCTGAACACTTAGTGTAAACATGCCCTTTCTCAGAACACAGTGTTTTTTTTTCTTTACATATAGTTAAAACATACAGTCAAGGGAGATGTGATTAGATTTGGCTTGATTATCAACCCATATAACTATACACTGAAACTTCAGAACAGATAGTTTGGGTGGCAGTACTGTTCAATATGGTCCCAAACCACTAGATTGTTCGAACTGTCCTTTCATATTTGGTCACATACTCAATATAAATACCCATTCGTTAGCAAACGTAGCAAATTAAGGCAAGTTTCAATAAGATGGGACCTACATTCTCTCTCAAGTGTCTTTTGCAGTATTTGGCGTCACCATTCTCCATTCAGGGCCTGTTGGCAGAATGCCTGGGCTTGGGGAATGTCCATGACTCATCTCTCCTTCCTCTTCCCCTCCCTATAGGAGTATTAGATAGCCTTGACATCAATGAGGTGGCTGTGTTGGGCACCTTGCCTCAGGGACTTGATGTTTTGTAGCCTTCGCCCATGCAGAGTGAAGCGAGACCACGCCAGCAGCTGCAGAAGGGCACAGGTAATGGGCACAAACACAAGCAGGTAAAAGCAACCCTGACGCAGTGGCACAGGGAAAGAAGGAGCTGCAATCGGTGCTTCTGCCACTGAGTTCCTCTCGAAGATGTCATATCCTGGAAAAAGATAGTGGAAATGATGACAACTGAAGATTAAAAGTTTGAGTTTTTTAATCTTAGAAATGTATTTTATTCAGGATGCATTCAATTTATCCAAAGGTCAAATCAGTTAAGACATTTACAATGTTACAAAAGATTCAATTTTTTTTTATTCATGAACAATTATCATCATGGTTTCCACCAAAATATTAAGCAGCACAACGTATTTCAACTGATAATACTAAGAAATGATATTAGAATGATTTCTATAGGATCATCTAACACTGAAGACTGGAGTGAATCGCAATAATGTTATTTTTGCTGTTTTTTTGATCAAATAAATGCAGCCTGGGTGAGCCACTTGATTTAATATTTTGCCATCTAATTTAAAATGTACTGGGTCAAACAAGAACAATGCATGAGAGAGATTCTTTGTCGTCGCATCTGCCAAATGATTAAATGTGAATTATTAAATGTGATTGTTGCTTGCAATGCAGGTTTATTCACAGCACACACACCTGTGTAGAGACACAGCAACCAGGTACCAATGAGAGGGGCAAAGGTCTGACCAGGCTTGGTTACCAAGGCAACCATGCCAAAGAGCAGGGCAGAAGCTGCTTGTTGCCGGTGGTTCAACACAAAGTCCTCATCCACTAGGTCTGTGATCACCAGGTTCAGAAGTTTACAAGTGCCCTCGGTGAAGACGCGATTACTACGGAGAGATTCAAACAACACAATAAAATAATAAAAATAGATAAAAGACAATGCTGATGAAAGATTATTTGAATCTGTTCTCAGAGGCTAATGTGCATCTTTTTATTAATTAATCGGTGTTAATCTTGTCAACTTAATAAATGGAGAAAATGTTTGTTTTTTGTCAAAGATAAAGAATAGCACAAAAAAAGACAAAAAAGTGAAATGCACATTATCACAATTAAGATATTTTAATTAAATACTCTAAATAGCTAATACTTAATTTGCAATCTGCCAAGTGTTCCCTAAAAGGAGACCAAACTTAAGTCTGCACGTATTACTCCACTTCACAAGGGAGGTGATGTACTTGATCTTCATCATGTTCTATGTCTAAAGTTTCGGAAAAAATTCCGCATTACTTTCACATTATTTATGTATTAATAATATTTTATCACCATTTCAATCTGGTTTCAGGACCAATCATTCTACCACTACTGCTTTACTTAAGTTTACTAATGATGTGTTCTCAACTGCAGATGATGGTGAACTCACAGGTGCAATTTTTCTTGATTTATCTAAAGCTTTTGATTTAGTTGATCGATATTTACTTTTAGAAAAACTCCATGTTTTTGGCCTTTCTGAAAATTTAGTTATGCGGTTTAATTCATACCTGCATAATAGAAAACAATGTGTAGTATTAAATGGGAATAAATCAGATTTTCTGGTTCAACCAAGAGGTACCCCAAGGCTCAATATTGGGACCACTTCTTTTTTCCATTTATGTCAATAATTTACCTTTAATTTTAAAAAACTGAAATGTTCAACTTTATGCTGATGACACCGTTATAGATGTATATAATTCTGATATTTCACAAATTCAACTATCTCTTCAGTATGATTTTAATACTTTACAAGATTGGCTTTTGGATTAACGAGTGCTTAATAATAGTCTTGTATTATGATGTTTGGTTATAGACAGATTTGTTCTTGTGTAGTATCATGTAAAGACGGTACTCCTTTGCATAAAGTTGATATTTTTAAATACCTTGGTATATGGCTTGGTTCTGAACTTCCCTTTAAATTACATATTAATCATATTTTACATAAAATCTATTTTCGAATTAGTATTTTACATCGATCTCAAAATAGGAAGAAATTCATAAGAAACTTGTTTCTCAACTTATATGTCCAATCATTGATTGTGATTGTGATGTTGTTTATCAAACTGCATCAAAATTAGATCTTATTCCACTTAATACAGTATATAATAGACTTCACAGATTTGTTTTGGGATTATCTTTTTTTACTCATCACTGTACAATGTATGATGCACTTCAGTGGCCATCTCTGCATTTAATACGACATATTCATTGGAATTTATTTTCAAATGTATTTATTTTAAATATCCTAGTTATTTACAATATTTTGTACCTTTCTCTTTAAATTATCAAGTTAGACACACTGTCCAGACTTTTTTTTTTGTTCCTCGGGTAAAAAATGTTTTTTGGTAAAACAGCTTTTATGTTTAAAGACCCAATAGACTAGAATAATTTCCCTGCGGATATTCAATCTATTACATCATTTAGGATGTTTAAACAAACTTTATCATCTCATTTTGTGTTTCGACTGTACATGCTATCATTGAAGGTGTCACTTTTTATATTTCTTTATATATTTGTGGTTTATATTTTATGTTCATTTACAATTAGATTCATTGATGAGTATACTTTGTTGTATATTTTTTATCATTTAAACTGTGTGGTGTTATTTTTCAAATCATGTTTGTGCTGTTGTTTGGTTTGTTGTTTGTTGATTTATTGTTAATTTGTATTGTGTTTTTATATAGTGAATGTTTTACACTGTATGTTGGGACCCCCTCGAAAATGAGATGGTGCATCTCATGGGGTTAATCCTAATAAATACATTTAAAATATAAACTTTGAACTTCTGAAAATGGAAGGGCTTGTAAGAAGCTCATTTCTCACCTAGCAATAAAGATGCAGAGCAGGTACACCTGGTCCGCCCCGGCTAGAAGCATGGCTATGCTGAGGCCCAGTTTTAAGAGGAAGAGCCAGCGGACAACCTGGTAGACACCCAGTTTTTGGCACAGCGTCAAGAAGTAGAGATTGTTCAGATGAGGTGCAATGTAAGAAAAGCCTGTGTCACAGGAAAATAGAGAATAAGTTAAATACAAATACAAACGGAAATCATAACCTCACAATAGGTTCCCACAAGCAGGTATACATAGCCAGCATTGTTGATGTGCTGTGGCCATGTGAATGATTTCTTTCTCTCTTACCCAGCAGGAAGGAACCGGTGGAGGCAGAGATACGGTCTGACAGGAGGTGCTCCAAAAACAGAGGAAAGAAATTGTTGTTGAAATGGCAGTGGAATACCTGCAGATGGTAGAGGAATATATATATATATAAAAATCGGTTCCCTAATTGGATGATTTTAGACAATACCACTTTAACTTTTAAGTTTTTACATTTACCTGTACAAGGTTCATAGAGACAAACCACATAAAGTTCTTGTGACATGACAGCTGCTTTAGATATTCTCCAAGAGTGACTGGCTTCCCAGGTGAGGTAAAAGGAGCTTGACCGACACTCAGTCTATAAGAACGTCAAGGAGGATGGGCAATCCAACGGGAGGAAAAAAAAGAGAAAAAAAAAGTTAATTCTTACAATAAAAAAATACATATAATAAAAATATGACAAATTCTGATTGGATGAGCAATGAGCATCTATGTTAAAGTTGCAGTAAGCGATTTTTGAAAAACGCTGTTGAAATGTGGATCGGACCAAGCACCAAAACACACGTGTAGCCAATCAGCAGAAAGGGGCGTATACACTCATGATGGGGGAGGAGAGAGAGCTCAGTGCACACGACAGACATTAGCAGAACAACTATAGAAAGAGAGAGGTGGCAGAGAAAATACAAAAGAGGAAAAGGCCAGAGGAATGTAACTTTAAAAAGAAGGGTTACAATCAGGAAAGACCCACATTTAATATCAGAGAAGCTTTCCAGCACTGAAGAGCTTTCCAGTACTGAATTATCATAGTAACACAAATTGCTTTCACTTATTGATGACATACCCTCAGGCGCCAGGCACATCAGCAGATTCCGACATAGTCGTTGCCTGTGTGTGTTGCATGCATAGCGTGTACGTGAACGTAGGGGCGGATGCATCAAAATAGGGGTGCGATCCTTTAGGGTTGGGGCGTGTTTGTTTTAGTGATTTCAAATACCAGAAAATCGCTTACTGCACCTTTAATAAAACTCTCTACCTGCAACCATAAATAGTCTACAGCTAAGCTAATTGTCTATCTATAAACTTTGTTACAATGTTAGTTACAATGTTAGCATTTTCACAGTGCTGAAATTTGTAGTCCACATTTGTAGTAACTAAATAACTCCTTTTATGTTTCATCAAAGAAAATAATATAGGTTGGAAAAATTTGTGGTCGAGTAAATTATGCCAAAAATAATCATTTTAAAGAGTCAAATATTCCTTGAATAAAGAAGCTGGGAACAAATACTGCATGTTCATATCCAGCGCTATCAACATCCCTTCCTTGAGCGAAGCAGTTAACCCCAGGTTGCTCCACGGGGACCGGCTCTGCAATTAGTGTGGTGTAAATTGCCTCAGATGAAAGTAACTGCTAAACGACAAGTAATATTTAGCACTGAAAAACATTAACTCTTACTCAGCAAGTGCTTGGCTCTCGTTCTTGCGTAGAAGGATTTCGTTCTGAAACCGGTGCTGCAGGAGACGTGAAACAATGTAAAAGCCTAGCATTGAGAGAGCGGCTAGAGTCACACAGAAGAGCCTGAAGGAGTAAAAGTCTTCCTTGTTCCAGAAGGAGTAAGAGAGGAAAACGGACAGCGAGCCCATGGCACTAAACAAGGAACTGTGGAAGTTGAGGCGCGTGCGGTCATGTGCAGATACGGCCAGATCAGCCAGGAGGGCGTTGTGGTTGAGGTCGACCACCGTGAGGAAGCCATCGTAAAGGCACAGGCAGATGAGGAACTGAAGTCCAGGCCAGGTCCAGGACACCCAGAAGGCCAGGAACGAGAGGGCAAAGAGAGGCCCGCTACGAGAGAGTGCCTGCAGACGCTTCAAAACCACCTCTGGGGATGTGATCTGGGACCCAGACCTGAGCAATCAAACACAGAGAGAGATTCATTAGATATGTACTCGTCCTATCGAACTGTGGATTTCCAGTTCCAGTGAATAATCTTACTGTGGAGAGCTCAGGAATGAGCGGTCACTCAGCCAGCCAAAGAGAGGGTCGTTTAGGCTATTCCATATCAGAAACACAGTCTATGGAAAAAGAAACAACAAAATGAACAAAACAAAAACATAACTGGTCTCATATTCAGTTTCTAAAGACAGATTATATAAAGTATAAGTAACATATATAATATGTCAAAGGCTTCCGACAAATTAATTATTAAATGCTTTTTAGACAAATAATTAAAAAGTAATTCAAATAATTAGAATATACACTACTGTTATGCTCACCAAGAATGCATTTGTTTGATCAAATCCAGTAAAAACAGTAATATTGAAATATTATTAATTTTAAATTACAGTTTTCTATTTTAATACACTTTAAAATGTAATTTATTTCTGTGATGGGAAAGTGTCACATGATCCATCAGAAATCGTTCTAATATGCTGATTTGGTACTAAAGAAACATTTCTTATTATTATCATCAAGGTTGAAAATAGTTGTGCTGCTTAATATTTTTGTGAAAATGAATAGATTAGAATGTATTTATGCAAGGGATAATCCATGGCTAGCTGTGCATTATACGATTTTAATGCATGACGTGGAGGCAAAGAAGCATCCGATGTGAAGTGGAGTGCATTCAAATATTTTAATGCACAGCTAGTCATGGATTATCCCGCTTATACCATGGTCATTTTTCATCATTGACAAGTTAAAGCCATCATGTTTGCAGAGCAATATTTGACCGGAAGGATAAAAATGATGGTTATTTTCATTAATTATGGCTCGTTAAATCTAGCATTCTGCCCACTTTAAATCAGACAGAGATATAGTAGGGCAATAAGATTACATTTATTTGAATGAATGAATTATAGCATTTATTTGAATTATCAAGAGAGACAGAGATGCATGTGTGAATTACCTGCATCTGTGCATCATCTCTCTCTACTAACAATGAAGCTGTGAGTTTAATTCCTTCAAAAACAGCAATGCTACCCCCTAGTTGCTGAGAAATATAATGTAGGGATTCAGTAGCAAAGCTATTTTAGTAATAGGAGCATTGAAAACCAGTTTCTGTGCTCCTGAAAGTTTCTGTGTGCACACCGCAATCTCTGTGTGTTTGTAGGCTTCAGTGAAAGCAGCATATTTTAAAAATGCACACCAGGACAGACTAGGGTACAATTGAAATAGAAAGCATTTGCAACGTTACAAAAGTCTTAACGGTAACTTTTGATCAATTTAATGCAACCTTGCTGAATAAAAAAAAATATTTCTTACTGACACCAAACTTTTGAACTGTTTTATAATTATTTAGACACAACAATGTATGATTTTTTTTAAATTCAAGAATCTTAAAGGGATAGTTCACCCAAAAATGAAAATTCTGTCATCATTTACTCATCTTCACGTTGTTTCAAACCTGTATGATTTCCTTTCTTTCAAAATATCTTCTTTTGTGTTCAGCAGAAGAAAGAAAGTCATACAGGTTTGGAACAACATGAGGGAGAGTAAATGAGGACAGCATTTTCATTTTTGGGTGAACTATCCCTTTAAATAATTGACATACTATATAAAATAAACCTACCTCTCCCACCCAAAACGATAACTTGTCGATCTTGTAAACAGACACAAAGGTCTCCACGTAATACAGTAAGAAGACGTTGTGGAGAATGGAGACGAACAGAGCCAGGGAGCCATAGAGCATAGCTGTTGAGACGCCCTGGCAGAGGCCCCATACCCTCCTTCCCATCCTTTGCTTCTTCTCCTCCACGCAGCACTCTACACGTCCCACAGGCCGAGCAGGGTGGGG
This sequence comes from Scardinius erythrophthalmus, assembly GCF_964197995.2. NCBI lineage: Eukaryota > Metazoa > Chordata > Actinopteri > Cypriniformes > Leuciscidae > Scardinius > Scardinius erythrophthalmus. The sequence goes on from NC_138238.1 coordinate 9,588,957, forward strand.
TCATCGCTCCATCCGCCCCTGCAAACAGACAGACACCAACACAAACCGACCAGTTCAAAACCATGCAGTCTATTATTCTGTGAAATATGAGGCTGGGTTTAGTTTGGAAATTACCATTATTTGAATTAGATTCAGAGAGCATAATTGGACAATGGCCAAGCCAATGAGAAAACGGAGCATCTGTACCACATAATCAAGTGGCTTTGGCTTCATTTGAATGATTCAGCAATTTGCTTGATATGAATCTGGAAAAACAGGCTAACACAAAACCTTCCTCTGAGCTAAAATATTAACAACGTGGGGGAAAGCTGAGAGAAGAACAGGACCAAAGATGAATCACAGCTTTTACAAAGTTAGTCACGGAAATTGTGGTTATTTTTGTATGAAATTATAATTATTTATTTCTTTCAATACAAGTTCATTCTCAAAGCAAAAAAGAATGGGAAAATACCACAGTGAAAAGATCTCTTAAAAAAGGGGCTTCCGTTATGTTTCCATGGAGAGTGTTATGGGGAATTAGCGATGAAAGCAGCCAATTTTCCATATCCATAATCACAAAAACAGCCTGGACTTCTTCACAGAGTGTCGTGTGAGCGGTTATTCAGTACTTTCCGGTCACACCTCCATATTGTGCCTGTAAAAATGATTTCTAACAGGAAAAATGATGATAAATCCCAGTGTGAAGTGTAATTGCACATGAACCTTAGATTTTAATGAGCTGGATGATCTCATCCCAGCTTCAAAGCTGACGATAACAAACACTGTTATTTAGTCCAGAGATTTCCCAGGGGTGAATGTGAGATGTAACCTGAGCACCATTAGTGTAGGCTGAGGCCTGTGTTTGCTATCAAATATTGAACGGTTTCCAATAGTGCGGAGAAGTCATGTGAATTTCCTTACACACAGGGAATCCGTCATTGCTTTAAAGCCAGACATCCGTGACAACCTTTCGCAAATATCACTAACCTTACTTTGGGACACATGGCATATCAAAAGGCAAATTAAATTGCTTTCTGGCTTCGTTCTGATAGGCAGCACACCTGATGTTCACATACTGTGCAAGCTCACACAAGTCCTGGAATTCTTTGAAAGCCACTGTTCTTATAGTTAAAGTAACATTAAAAATAACCTTGCCCCCAGCTCTTTGAGAGAACAATGGATTACAGTTCTGGGCGGTTAAACTACCCTAAACATATGATTTCTAAGCAGTGAAGCAAAACGCACCTCACTGGATCGAATTGCACACAGTGATTCTCTCATCTCTGAAGGACAGGTGGCTGCTTCCCAACAGATTCGATTCAGCAATCTTTGATCCAACACGAGATCAAGTGCCATGGAGCAAAACACCAACATTTTGGCAGTGCTGTGTTACAGTGACAGGTTGCCCACCTGTGTCTGTTCTCCAGAGCAACAGGATGCGTGGGAACTATTCTTATTTACAGACCGTAACATTCAGTTCACACTCTTTTAACACAAATGCTTTGACACACATAAAACCAACAGTCAAACAGCTAGGCTACTTTTCACAGAACTCTCTTTCTTGTATTCAGTCAGCACAAAGATGTTAATTTCCGTAGCCAATTTAAAATGGCCATAAGGGTAGAATAAGACATCTTACAAAACCCCAAAAGTTATGTATATTTATTAATTCATGGGCACAATAATTAGTTTAGAATGGAGGCAGAATATATTTATAGTTCATTTAAAGACAAACTTAAAATATATACTTTAAAACAAATTAAGGACGTAACAATGACTAAATTCAGATGGCACCATTCTACTCAATTATAGGTTGACAAAAAAGTGGTAACACTTTATTTTACAGTGTCCTTGTTACATATGTTACATGTACTTACAATAGTATTAACAGTTAATTATGCATAATTACATGCAACTAACCCTCAACCAAACCCTAATCCTACCCTAACTCTATAGCAAGTACATGCACTTAATTAATATTACTCAGTACTTAAATATATAATTACACTGTAACAATGACACCGTAAAATAAAGTGTAACCAAGAAAGTTAACATATGGAAATATTAAGTACTTATCAATTTATATAAATTGATAAGTACTTAATATCTCTATATATTAAAAAAATTTTGTTTTAAACAATTATAGGTTGTAATATATGGAAATATAAGTACGTAATATTTCAATATATTAAAACTTTTTTTGTTAACCTATTATTGAGTAGAATGGGGCCATCTGAATTTAGTCATTGTTGCGTCCTTAATTTGTTTTAAAAATATCTATTTTAAGTTTGTCTTTAATCACCATTTAAAAATAAAATAAAAATTAGTAGCCTATGTGTTCCATAATCATATGAATGCAACTTATAGTCATTTCTAAACATGTACTCCATCTTCCCCTATTATGAAACTTAATTAATTAGCTCTTTTAAACGAGACCATGATCACACTATCAGGTTCCTGACACCTGTAAGTACATACTAAATATCCATAAATATCCAAAATTAGTGACCACCGAAACACGGATACGTGACGTCAAAGGGGCAAATGAAAATGAAAATGCTGGAATGTTATGACAATGACTGCTTTACCTCGACGATTATGCTTTGATATTAGATTTAATATTTCTGAATAATTGTTTAGAACACATTCCATAACCGAATGTATTCGTCTTGACTGATATATTCTTACATTCGCTAGGGCATAATGATACAGTGTTTCACTAGTAACGTTAGATTACTAGGGCTAGCCGCTCACATTAGCGACTTCACTCATTGTAATTCACCACGCTGAGTTAAGATTGTTTGAATTTTATGAGCTGCAGGAAAATCACACATAGCCTACCTCGTCAAACTGAGACTTTGATATGAGACGTCAAACTTTAAACCTAAAATAAACTACTAATCCTGTTCTGAGTTAAGGTCGCTAGCAGGCTATCCGCTTTCATATCAAGCAATGCGACGTGTATCAAGTCACAGCCCGCAGACAGACACTTCACCAGTCTAGTTATCAGAGAGAGAGAACACAATAATATCAGTCGATCGTATGATTTTAGATCGTTAGGCTGTTGGACCCTTACCATGTGGAGTTGATGTCAAAGCTGCAGTCACCTGATGATCAAAACAGACGCTATAAACGTTTGTAGAGTTCACAGTTGTATCGAAACATGTGATGTGTTGGATGAGGAAGCCCGTGTCGTCACGACAATCCCTCCTCCTCCTCCCCATTACTCCAGCTGCCATCTGTACACGTAGCCTACGCACACACACACACACACACAGACAGGCACGCACTCATTTGGTAAATTTCACATTATTCTGACTAGCAGTAAAGTTTGTAACATAATTAAGGAGGAAATGCATGAATGCAAATTTCCAAAGCTCTGAAAGGCTGATACTGGCACGTTTTCTTCTTGTATGGACACGTGAGCAAGTGGCAACTAAAGCTGAGGTCTATTTCAAACAAAATAAAATTTAGATTATATATTGATGAATGACCATTCTCATAATATCCATTCAAACAATAAGAATTCATAGTCTTCAATCTGTATTGTAGAACAATGCTTATATAGTAAGAAGCTAAGCTACATATGCTCGACTAAAAAAAGCTATTGAACATATTAACATAGTCAATTCTATTATAACACTATTTGTTTTTATGGGAACCTTCTAAAAATTATTTGAAAAGAAAAATGAAGATATCATAAAAAAAATCCACAATTTAAATAGGCTAAATATTTAAAACGTATTATGCCACAATATCTCAAATGCATTACATAGCAAATTTTAAACAGTTTAAACTTTAAACATTTCTGAAATGGCAATACTGGAAATAATATTTACAAAAACATTGTTTTGGACAACAGTAATTGGAATTAGTTAAGTAGATACGACTTTTTGTTTAAAACGTATCTTCTGTAGATCGAGCACAAATATGATTTTGGAATTTTATTTTTATCAGACAAAATTCACAAAAAACTGTTCTAATTTAAGAGGGGTTTGAAACCAACATTCAGAAACCACTTCTAAAAAAAAAAAAAAAAAATGCATTTGTTTAAATGGAATTTTGATTCGTAACCTTATAGTTGCTGAAATACAGCTTTCTGAATTTCCATGTGACAACTAACCCCAGTGTCCCCTACATGTTGCATTTTTAATACTAACCTCTAGGTGGCAACCAATACAAATGAATCGACTCCATCCGTGTCACAACGGTCGCACATTTAACCCTCCATCCCCCATAAATGCACAAATCCATTGCATTCTCAAAAAACTGTAATAAATCTAAATTGCTGTAAATCTACCATTAGAGAAGTGACGCTGCGACACAAAGTAGAGGAGGCGTGGCCGCTCATGAATATTACCCAGAGAGGCGTGGTTTGGCTTCACCTGAGTCTGCTCTGAGGAACCGCATGTGCGTGCAACGCAGTACACAGTCAGATCTCCAGAGCAGAGGCATCATTAGCAGCACAACGGTGAATCCTATGGAAACACAGGGTGACTGATGCTTACTTTTTCTGAAACAACTGAGGTAATGTAACTACAGAGTGTATGATTTTGCATGTGCTTTTTATTACATTTGTGCAGTTATTGGTAGGCTATGTATCTTTGCGCATAATATGTTCCTCTAATGTATGCGGAGCCTGCTGGGATCTCTACACGCAGGTGAAGGTGACTGGGAATGAGTGCCAGAAGTGTCCTTAAAATACCGCAGTGGTGTGCAATCTGATGTAGACCACACGCCGTAACAAACTAAAACACTTTTTTTAAATATAATGATCTTAAAAGTCGGGTATCTATCTATCTATCTATCTATCTATCTATCTATCTATCTATCTATCTATCTATCTATCTATCTATCTATCTATCTATCTATCTGCCATGAGACATGATTTAAATGAGGTGCGACGTTTCTGAGTAATTTATCATATTTCAGATCATGTCAGTTATTTTGGTTGATCTCCCTTTTATTCTGAAAGTTGTATGTAAAATCAAAATTTGCTTCAATTTAGCATTTCAAGTCTATTCATAAATGTAAAATGAATTAATTCTACCCTGCTCAAATAATAGTAATTACTAATAAAACTTAACTACTAAATTGTTAGCATGCATTTGATCTGTGCAGTATTTATTTGGGCCAGAGGTTGGAGTGTTTATGTCCTTCATTTTCCATACTGGAATAAATTAATAATTTTGAATAATTTTTCTAATAATACAAGTAAAATTGCATCTCTGTGCCAGAGGAAGAAAGAGCGGAGCAGGTTACTTCTGTAACTAAAAGATGTGTTAAGAAATTTCAGACAGAAAATCTGCTTTGAGTCACTAATGAAAATTTGAATCAACATTCCCCATTTTGACTGTTTTGTTCTCATGGGGAATGTCTTAACTCTTACGGGCTTTCACAGACCTCCCCTCAGTTGAGTTAACGGATGTTTGCACAAAACCTTCCTAAGCTGGTCCATGACATTTCTTTGACAAGCAAGCCATAAAAACATCTTCAGAAACAGTGCCCTTGTCTTTTGATTTAATTAACCCATTAAGTAGACAGATAATGCACTCATTAATGCCATCAAAGTAACTTTGTCTCTTAATCTTGTCTAGTGCATTCTTGAATAGTTCATTCTTTCCATTACATCAAATCAAACATGTTATTTTACATACAGTATCTCAGCCTGAATGAGAAACCTACTGCTTTTACAGGGGGATTACTTAGTGATAATGGAATGGATGCTTGAACTATTTTGACATGCATAATTATAAGTAACGATAAATTATAAATTAAAACCAATGTAAGGCATTTTGGCATGCAGTAATCAATATTTTTTGAGAGATATTGAAATTAGACTTGAAAAGCTTCAAAATATCACGACTCTCTCAGTGCAGCTAAACTAGATTAAGTGCAGATGGCGAATTAGTGAGAAACACCATAAAATCCTACATTTGGGTGATTGGAGGTATTTCTTCACCATCTGTGGAAATGTCAGACTCGAAATATAGTATTTATATTGTTTGCCTGACAGATGGCTATATCAGAAATGATTCCTTATTTTATGACCTTCTATGCTTGATGCTTCTGTACTAACAGAATGTAGGCCTGGTTTCACACACAGGGCTTAGATTAAGCCAGGAATCTTAAAACTAATCTTGGAATAGTTTAAGCCTTGTCTGTGAAACTGGGGATATAGTGTACTAAATGCAAGCAGGCGAATCAGGGTTGATTAGAAAACTGTAGCCAGTACTAGCCACGGGTTTAAGGGTTGACATATTGCATAAATTATATTTTACCTGAATGCTTCATTCTACCAATGTTAAAACTTCTAGATATTAAGTTTTGTGAAGGAGGGCCACTGGTAGGGAGGCTTTGAGCTGTGTTTATGATCGCTACAGTGCTTTTCAGTTTGCATAACAGTGGCTTTAAAATATGCATTTAGGCATGTGAATGGCATATTTTCATGTGGATGTGGTCATTGGGCTACTTTTGGGCTATTATTGATTGGACATTGGGCTAGTTTTGTTACGCGTACCTGGCAATCCTGAGGCAAATGTACTTTTCCAGCATGTAATGTGTTTACAGTAATGTCTCACTTGTCCATGCTACCCTGACCAAGGTGCCTATTGTAACAGGAGAGGTGTTAACACATATGTGTTAATATGTCGGAATAGAAGGAACCGTGTGAAATGCATTAACCAAGCAGCTTTCCAGCAAGGTACAAGAAATTGGAGCAAAGCAAAGCCATTAATATGCACTTCAATGTGCTCTATATTGTATCTACTGTATATCCACTGCATCCATATCCATTTCCATGCCACATAATGGTGCTTCTAGACAACAAACACATTTAAGCAATTCATCATAATATGCAAAACATTTCCGTGACTCGAAATGTTTCAAAATGAAGTTTACTCACTAGAAATTGAATCAAAAGCTACAAAAGTTTTGAGGCAGCTCTCCAGAGCCAAAAATTGTGCATCCTCCACATCCAGAGTCCATGCCAGAAAACGATTTTAAAATGACTGCCTGGACACAGTGTGACCATGAAAAAGATTTGTATTGTTTTTATTGTCGTTCCTTCAGAATTTAACCATTATATTGCCGTCTTATATGCATCGTGTACTTGGAAAGTGAAGAAAATGGGTTTGTTGCTCTAAAGTGCATCACATGCATCAGTTGCGTGATGTTCTTTCAATCCACATTTGTAAGTTTGCATTTAAACAGGATGTGTGTTTCCAGAGAAACATCCATGGGCTTTTTCTTGCTTGCACCATGCTGTACCAGCTACAGCAACGTTAATTTATTTGCACATTTTTATGTGATTGCCTGAGACTTTTTCATATCTCTGTAGAGTTGGATAAAAGCATTTGATGCATTGCACAATGGAATGTTAAGTGGATGCATTTGGGTATGATGTGTTTTCTCATCAACCCAACTGCTCTTTATATGTATAAAGGAATGTATGTATGAAAGGAAAATAATACTTACTCATTTTCTTCTTGCCAGTGCAGCAGGAAACCTTTGACAGAGCAAGGATGAGTTAGCAGCCCATGACTGCACTGCTGGAAGCGGGAGCCTGTTCTAGTGAATCAGCATCAATTACACAACATTATCTTCAGCAGAGTTGCTGGAAGGATCTCAGCAGAACCTCAGTGCATCCTGTTGATCATGAAGCAGACCAAACCGCCGAACTTCATGCTGGTGGTGCTCGGATGCCTAATACCTGTCATTTGGGGTTTTCCATTTGGACCTGTCCTTGATATGGATGTCACCCCCAGGACAACTGTACATGTCAATGGTAAGGCTCTTTACATGTAATTCTGTGTTGTGCATCATTCAGAACAGAATTGAAGTATTGCAGTTCAGTAAATTCCTCTTCTTGTCACTCCAAAGTCCAACTCATGAATTGAAAGGGAGCCAATTCTTCAGGTCTGAATTCAATTACCTTGATATCAGATTTTAGTGTTACACTATGCACTTGGTATGGTTTAATAGCTTATTTTCTTATTAAATAAGATTTGTTTAAATATTATACATTATGATAGATTTTACTTTAGTTTCCAAAGTCAATAGCTGGTGTGTTTTGCTACATTCATGGGCTGCGCTGAATGTGTTTGACATTGTTTTGCCTGTAGTGCTGGAGGCAGTATCAGTTCTCTGGATATAATTAAACGGCCTTTCTCACTTGTCCTGACCAGTTCATGAGATTCACACAGCAGATGCTGTGAGAATATAAAGTGAGGTTAGGTCACACTCACTCCTGTGAAGTTTGTTGTCATGTAGTGTGTGTACATAATAGTGAATGTATCTCATTTGCAGTATATACACTGGGGTCAGTAAGATTTTTTTTTAGTTTTTTGAAAGAAATTAATATTTTTATTCAGCAAGGATGCATTAAATTGATCAAAAGAGAAAGACCCTTAGTGGTACAAATTTTTTACATTTTAAACAAATGCTGATCTTTTGAACTTTCTATTCATCAAAGAATCCTGAAAAAAATGTATCCACAAAAATACTAGGCAGCACAACATTTCAACATTGATAATAATAAGAAATGTTTCCAGAGTGCCAAATTATATCAGAATGATTTCTGAAGGATCATGTGACATGACTGGAGTAATGATGCTAAAAATGTCATCATAGGAATACATTACATTGTAAATATAGTTACATAGATATAAGTTATTTTAAATTGCAATATGTCACAATATCACTGTCTTTACTGTATTTTTGATCGCAAGACTGCAAATTAATACATTTTTCATAAACATGAACACTAAACTAGAACTATAGTGTATCCTGGAGGCATAGTGGCCATTACATACCAAAGATGTGTGGTTTACCAAAGAGGTCAATAACTACCTAGTAAAATGGTTTGTGTGGAAGAACTAAGAAGCCTAGACAAGTAATTGATTGGCCTCCCTGATGCTCCTAAATCTATCACAGATTGTAGTCTTTTTGCTTAATGATAAATGTGTATTCATCACCACAGACTCACACCACCATTTAAGCCAATTTAGCTATTTCTGGCCAGTCGGGGTGCTTGAACAAACAGATTGATGTTTTGATAGTGCTCACAGAGCCAGTGTTCACATTTTTAGGTGGAATCAATCAGCCTAGGAATGACTTCTAGTTGTCTATCTGAATAAAAAGCCTTTTTAACCATCTTAAAATTATGTACGTCACTTTTTTACTTCATTGCATGTAAGATAATTGACTGACTTGTAAATGATTGAGCATGTTGACATCTTTCATACATCTTTACCCACTCAGCTACTGTACGTTGCGTTTTTACTTCATTGCATGTAAGATAATTGACATACTTATAAAACGATGAGCATGTTATGACATCTTTCATACATCTTTACCCACTCAGCTACTTAAACTGAAGTGTTGCTAAAGATTGCTGCTTCTTAATAGCTTATACAATCCATTTTTGCTGATAATTTGTGCTCAGACACTGCAGATCTTGTTCGTGTAATTTTGTCTCCATTATTGTATTTTTCTCCTTGCCCTGGTTGACTCTAGTCCTTGACCTATATTTGGGCTCTCTTGGGATGAGAAGGAGAGCTAGAGCATACAGAGAGAGAAGGGAGAGTAGACATAAATGTAGGAGTATTATTTCTCTGCTAAATCAAACTTGTGTTTCATGGTATGTCTATACAGAGAACGTTAACATTTTTAATTAAAAAGCACATTTGAGGGTGTAACAAAAGGTGCTGACTTGCTTTAATGGTTTGCTGTAGTGGTTTTGAGTACATTTAGTGTTTTCTTTTTATCTTCAGGTCATTGGGTTCATGGTTGTCTGGTTTTGTAGTGCTTAGCAGACCTGAAGTAATGCTGATATGAAATATGTATACACGTGTAATTCGTCCGGGGTAGCAGATCAAGGGGAAAAGTGCATCTGGGATCTTTAGAGATAAAGTCTATCTCTGACTTTGTGTGTCTGTCTATTGAATGTCTAAAGACCTTGAGATGTTAAACAGTAATAATTTTAATCATGGAAATTCCATGCGTGTGCAAAAATATATCCTTTATCCAGCCATCACGAGAGACATGGAAAAAGTCATGGAAATTCGTTGGTCAAAAGGTGTGGGTAGTTTCTGCTGAACGTCTGATAAAAAGAATCACAGTGTGAGAGTTATTGTGTAAGGTCAGGAAGCTTGTAGAAAAGAGCTATATCTGTATTTACTGTTCAGCGAGCAAGGTAACATTTCTTGAAAACACTGAGGATCACAGAAAAGTGATACGAAATAATGTTCGCTTTTTGTTTTCGACATGCTATAGGAGTAATAGCTCTCCTCTGAGACCAATAAAAAGGTAGTCTTGATTCTTGATAATCCAAACCCACAGAATCCAGCCCTCGGATGGAGGGGGTTTATCTGCGTGGGGGTTGCTGTTGTCTTGGTGACAGGATTTGAGCAGTGCGTGGCATCTACTTCCTTCTTTTAGTAGAGAAATAATATCAATAATAAACACAGATTTGTTTACATTGCATTATGCAACAAATTATATCTTACATTATGCAAAAATGGTTTGGTGTGTCTCAGATTTATTTGATTGTTCTAGTAGAGGATTGCTTGGGTTTGTTTTCCACCACATATGCTTCCTCAACATTGAGGCCATTTTTAAAACCAGTTTTGATTACCTCTCCAACCAAAAACTAAATTTCCTTGCCTAGAAACAATGTTTAAAACTCATGACTCATGATTTTTTTTTGTATTTTACATTGTGTCATAAAATAACACAGCTTTTTTTTCTTATTGTTTCTTGTTCCAATATTTCTTAGGTAAGTTCTGTTTATTTGCATGCTAACACCAAATGACACTGTCAAGTTATTTTTAAAACTCATCTGGAGACCCCTGCATTCTGTTGTTATTATTATCTTATTTTTTATGTCTGTTGCATCTCACCTGGTAGCTCCGCCCACTGTGAAAGCTCATTGGTGCAGAATTCCAGATTGCCTGTGATTGACAGCATTTTCACTTTCAGAGGAGACAGTCTGATTACTAATCATTGGGAACTTGGTTCATGTTTGGTTTGGACTCTGAACTCTCAGTGGTTGCCACATGGTTGATGATCAGTTCAATGCCAAGAACTGGAACCAGTCAATGACGATTATTGATTTTTGGGAAAGATGTTTATCAAAAGGTTTCTGGAGCAGAACTGAAGTTAGTTCACTTAAATTATTTGAAGTGAAAAAACTATTAAATGTCAAGTTACATTTAATCAAGTTTGTATAGCCTTAACGTTTTTTTTTAATATATATATAAAACTCAAATTTGTTTTGATTAATGTCAATTTAACAGCCTGTGCAAAATTTCTAGGCTCATATTACATGGTTTTGGTACATAATACAATGCAGATCTCTATTAGTGTTAGTGTGTGCATTATTAAAGCAGTATTTTGTGGAACTGTGAGATGTGCTGCTAATGGGATTTAATATATTTTGTAATCCTGGCGAAGCTTGACCGTGGCTGTTTAATGTTGATCACGTCTGCAGCTGACTGTTCTCACCCGGCAGTGTCAGTATTTATTTAGTCAGAGCTTGCCCCCTAGCAAACACGATTCCGATTGGACACATGACCACCACAGCTGCCCGCCCAAGTTTGTTTGGACCAGGGTTGGCGTGAGTCAACAGTCGAGTCACACACAAGAAAATGCTACGAAAATAGATTGGTTTTTAGCATGATGTGAGAGCTACAATACTTACCTCTTGTAGTGTGTCCTTGGGCAGTTTACACAGCCACCCACACACACACATGTCATATATTCATACTTGCATAAAGCGGCGGCTCGCCTGTAAGGGCAGTTGGGGCAGAGCCCCACCAAAGTGTTCATCCAAGACAAAGACTGAATATATACTAAATCAATAATTGTAAATGTGTTCAGCATTCTGCAACAAATATTGGTTTTGGATTTTTTATATACAGTTTTAAGTCGTAAAGAGAGCTGGATGTATTCAAATTTAGCTCATGGCTTCGGAAGGCAGCATGCATTATGATACTAAGCGGGACAGAGGGTGCCTGAAGCCCTGAGCCCTCTCGAGCTCTACAGCTCCCCACAATTTACCAATGTAAATCTGTGGTGGAAAATGGAACTGCAGCACGCTCTAATTCAGACTCGTTCCAGTCCAGACTGTTATCATTTGCTCACCCTCAAGTTTTTCCAAACCTGCATGGATTTCTTTCTTCTGCTAAACACAAAAGAAGATATGTGTAACCAAACAGTTGATGGGCCCCATTGACTTCCATATTAGGAAAATAAAAATACTATGGAAGTCAATGGGGTTTGGAACAGACAGGTTTGGAGCAATCTAAAGGGTGAATAAATGATGACAGAATTTTCATTTTTGGGTGAACTATCCCTTTAAAACCTGTCAGTCAACATTAGAGCGCCACCCTCAGGCTGAATAACAGCCTCTGCCAACAGTGTGTCTGCATGTGTTAGAGATTAGAATAAAAAAACGTACAAAATGTTAATTATAAACTACTGCCCTCCATAAATTTACGGTCAGGAGCCGCTACTGCTCAAATATTCTCTAATATAAGAAGATTATGCTCTTAGTTCATACAGACACACACAGCCTGTGTGCACAATTTGCATATTAGAGGCTTGGCACAAAGTTTGTGTGGTTGAAACTTAGTTCCAGTCCTATAGGGAACAGTAAACAAACCACACACACACACACACACACACACACACACACACACACACACACACACACACACACACACACACACACACTGCTAGAACATAACAGGAGGCCTTGGGCGCTGTGTTGACTCTGCTCATGGATTTGTTCCCTCAGTGATGCAGTATGTTTTTATAGACTGGTGCAGTAGGGCATTTAGTGCAAGATTCTAGCAGCCAACGGGCTATTTTTCATTAGACCCAATTGCGATAATGTTGTTATTCCATAACAGTTCCAAAAGAAAGTGTTGATTAAAAATTGTGATCGTTGAGTGTTACAAATAATTTGATGAAAATGTATTTAATTGATGCACAGTGTGCATGTCATGTTATTGCAATTTCTTTTGTTAAGCCTATGTGTGAACCCTCTTCCTGGTCCCCTAATTTTAAACATAAATAATGCAAATAGCCTAAAAATAAATATCATAAATGGATTGTTTATTTAAGTGATTTACACATAAAAAGAAATTTCTTAACACAAAATAATGACAGCAATAGCAAGCTATTATTGTCATGGACACAATATACTGTACATTGCAAGCTAATTTGCTGCAATGTCATTCCAATGTTTTATTTTTAGCTTTAAACGGGGACTTTAGAACATCTGGACTTTTTTATTTATTAATTATAATACATTTTATTTGTATAGCACAAGAAATGTAGCTTAAAGTACTTCACAATAAAAAAGCATTACAATAAGCACGAAAACAAGTCAAAATACTGTAATATCAGATTAAATATGAAACCCATAATGATAATAAAAGAGTATAAAATTAGCATACATGTGCATAACAAAAAATGGAAATGAAAGCCAAGTAATAATAAAAGAACACATAATACAAATAATGCTAAAACATTTGCTAGTTAAAAGTCAAAGTAACATTTTCTTCCTTACTATCTATTGGTAATGTGCTCTATAACTTGGCCATAATTGACAAAGACAGCATCCCTCATTTTCTTTTGATTGTTAACCTTTTTTAACAGTTTTGTACTCCCCAAATAATAAAATAATTACTACGAGGCCATTTTTACTACTATTCTAACTTGCACTGATATGAAAAAAATATGAAAGTAACAGCCATGTATTGGTTTAGCAGTCATTATACAAAATTCTTTGACTACTCAGTGCCACAATTGACTAATTAAAATCAAATATTCAAGAGACAAACGTGTCAGATGCACTCTCTGATAATTGACAGGCATGTACGTCTCAATGAATACTCTGTTGGCCTTCCTTTTCCCGTAAATCCTGATATGTTGTTATTAAAGACTAAAGAGCAATATTGGTATGGCTGCGGATGTGTGTGTATGAGTGTCCGTGTGCGTAAATGGTCCAAGGACACACAATGTGCTTTGAGCTCAAAGGCTTTTGTGTGATATTTCAGTTTATCAGCTCGGCACTCATCACTGTGTTACAGTCACTATCTTTCTCTATCTACACAGTGAGAAACAAGGATTAACTACACACACAGAATGTCGTCACTTTGCCTGAGGTCTTAAATCGTGTTTACATAACTTAATATTTTCTTTCCTGTTATGAGTAATATTAACCTCTGGCCCTCCCACGCGCACAGCAACCCGTAGGTCTGTTCCGACCTTTCTTTGATTGACAGTTTAGATCCGCATGGCCTTGACTTTTAGGGTAATACTGCCAATCATTCTCACACTAGCTCAAACACTAGACCAGTGTTGCTTGTTTTGCTCTGCGAAGAGCTAATAATTCTAAAGTACTACTGACACAACTCATAATGTGTATCTATAAGCATTGTCATATGAACAACCAGTCAGTAACTAAACTGATGTAAGTCTCAGATGTACTTGTTTGATTTTCTAAAAAGAACCGGATCACAAGAGTCATTCGTTAGGAAAGCGGACTACACCTGTATGTTTTTAATTCACTAAAATGAATTGTTTCACAAGAAGCATTTGTTCTGGAATTGTATTATGCATTTGACTCACTAACATGAACCAGCTCACAAGAGTCATTAATTCAGGAATCAGACTGGTTGTGCTGTGTGTTTTTGATTTGCAAAAAAATCAGATTTCATTATGCATTTGATTCACTAAAATAAACCAGCTCACAAGAGTCACTCGTTTGGGAATTGGACTACACTGGTTGGACTGTGTGCTTTTGATTCACCAAAAATAACCGACTCACAAGAGTCATTTGTTCTGGAATCGGACTACACTGTTTGCTTTTAGTTCTTTAAAAAGAATTGCTTCATAAGAGTCATTCTCTCAGGAATTGGGATAAACTAGTCGCTCTGTATGCTTTTGATTCACCAAAAAGAACCGGCTCATAAGAGTCATTCATTGTGTTGAAAATTCACTAGTGGTGTATTTTAGTAGGTGCTTCATCCGCATCGGCAAAACAATGCAGAACCATAACCGGAAATAGCTCTCAGTTTCCAACACTAATGAGGTTGCTAAGATATTCTGAATGTTTTAACAAATTGCTATGCATTTGCAAGTGTGTGTTTGCTTACTGACTTGATTGGATGGACCAATTCATGATTTCTTCCACAGCGTTTTAAACACTTTTAAACTACAATTGAATTTTAACAAAGACATTTTTTACTTGTCTCAAAAATATGATCAGACTATGGCACAAATCACTTTCAATTTCTGATTCCAAATCCTTTATATTCCATGCTTGGATACTGTATATACTGTATATTGTTGCCAATGTAGACTTTAGCACCGTGTATGGGGGGCTGGGTGTTTTGAGAGGTAGGGGAAGGGCATTTGAGGGGTTGATATTTGGCCTAATACTGCCAAGTCTCATCAGTGTAGCCCACCCATCTCTCAGTATGGGGCAGGAAATCTCAGCTTGCAGTGTTGTAGACGGGCAAAACAAATCCTTTTCTCTTCAGAATGTGCTTGGGTTTACTTTATGCCCTTAATTTGAGGAGGCAGACCACCCAAATAAGTCAATGGTGTTTTAATATTTTAGAGGGACACTTAATCATTGTACATAAAAACAGAAAGTGCTTAATCCACTACTCTTAAAACACCAATTTGCTTTCTCTTTCCCTCACTCTTTTTATTGTGCCAACATTTCTTTTTTACAGTGAAGTTAGATCTTAGATTAATGTGACTAGGCAAGTGACGGTATCAAATTTTCATGTTGCGATAATTGCTGAAGCTTTTATCAAGGTATATGGTATTATATCATGATATTGAAATAAGCTGCAAAAAAGTGTTGCCATACTATAACAGGTTTAATAACTTTTTTTCTTATAATGCATAAAGTAAACAAATGTTTCAAACAGATTAAAGCGCGAAAGAATTATAGGTAAAACTTTACAATAAGGTCTCATTAGTTAACGTTAGTTAATGTATTATGAGCAAAAGCTACATTTGTTACATAAGTTATTATTCTTTGTTAATGTTAGTTTAAAAAATACAACTTTTAGTTCATGTTAGCTCAGGTCCATTAAATAATACAGTTATAGCTTCTGATTTTAATAAGGTGTTATTAAATGTTGAAATTAACTAAAATTAATAAAAAAAATGTCTCCGTAGGAAAGAAAAATACTATGGTAGTCAATGGGGCCCGAGATCTGCTTGGTTACAAACATTCTCCCAAAAATCTTCCTTTGTGTACAGAAGAACAGATATTGATACAGGTTTGGAACAACTTGAGGGGGGAGTAAATGATAACAGAATTTTCATTTCTAGCTTTTTCAAACTTCATTAAAACTGGAACTAACCAGACTGGGTAGAGAGGTGCTATAATAATGTAAAATATGTGAAAAATAATATGTTTTTTGAACAATCTAGCATGAAAGTATATTCAAGTACACCCCAAAAAACAAATCAAGAGTTTGTAAAAGGGCATAAAATACTGGATCCTTTTAAATACTGTTCAGAAATAGAAAGTAGCACAGCTGCTTTGTTTATTGGGGTTTATGGGTTTATCTGCTGTCAGAGAGTGCATATGCATTTTCATTCATTGTCTCTTTCACTCATTCCTCGCTTCTCATCCATATTGAGCTTGTTTACATCAGAGTGCATACTGTGTACAGTATACTGCGTACAGCATACTGTGAAGTTGAGCATTTTAACCAGTTGATGGGAAAAATATTCTTAAAATGCATTTAAAATAATCGGAATAATTCATATTGAATTCACTGTGTTTTGAAGTGCCCATGATAACAATATCGTGCATGTTTATTATCGTGACATATCGCATTACTGTATACCGGCACATGTCTAAATGTGAAATAGTTTTGCCTAATTAATGCAAATCATACCATGTATTCTCTTGCTCCTCTTCTTCTCTCACCCACAAAGATTTGTTTAATTATTCTATTTTCATGGTCATTTTTTCTTTGTTGCCTTTCAGTTTATTCTTAGTTTATGTTGAGAATTCAGCTCTCCATCCATTAAATTCAGTTAAAAAGTTTTCCAATAAATGACAGAAGAGTGTATAGAGCTATGGCTGAGTCTCTCTGCTGTTGACACAATTTAGTCATGTTTGTCCCTGTTTTTTCTAACTGGGTCTCTCTCTGTGTTTGCAGGGCTGCTGGGTTGTAATCATTTCACTGGAGCTGCAGTCAACTACAGCTCTCTGTTACTGGAGGATGGGCCTGGGTTGCTGTATGTTGGGGCCAGAGAGGCCATTTACAAACTGGACACCGCCAACATCTCTGACACCAATATCTCTTTTTCGGTGAGTTCTGTCTCAGTCACATTAAGTTTCTATATGTTTCCATATGCACCTGGGCTCCTAATAGTTGTTGTCCATATCTGTCTAACAGCTGGAATGGGCAGCATCTGCTGAACAGAAGAGGCAGTGCCTGAGCAAAGGAAAGAACAATCAGGTATTGCCATTCTTGATGTGTAGAATATCCTCCCCTTAATCCCATAGCTCAAATTAAGTTATGTGCTGATTCCCAGGGAACAAGCACTGGTAAAATCTAATGTTTGAGTTTCTTCCAAATGTATACAGTATAAAAATATATACTTTAGTTTTTTGTGAAATACAGATATAGGCGTGTCGGAAACCACGCATCACATGTTCAAAAGTTGAGTGTTAATTCTTGTGTGCAGACAAAACTAAACAAGATGCACATTGATTTTCATGACAAAGTCAAAATGGGTGGCATGAATATAATAAAAAATGCTGTTTAAGAGTGTAAGCTGGAATGTAAGAGTTTTGCCCACAAAAGATTTTTTTATTATAATATTTAATTGACATTATAGTATTATTGAAATACAATAATTTAATAAATATTGTCTCAATATTGTCTTTTTTTATACGTCTGCTTATGTTACTGCATAATGTACCTGTATTTTTGGAATAATTAATAATTTTACTATAATTTCTTGCTTGTTCCGTCAAAGACTGAATGCTACAATCACGTGCGATTCCTGGACAGATACAACGACACTCACCTGTACACCTGCGGGACGCATGCCTTCAGACCACGCTGTGCTTACATAGTGAGATGTTTACTGCTCTCATTCTGTCCGTCATATTGCAAAGGAATTATTATTGTAAATGTTTTATGTTCTGCTATAAGATAGCACATGGTACATAAATATCTCTGTTTTTGTCAGGATGTGGCACGCTTCACCTTTGTGCGTTTTGAGGAGGGAAAGGAGAAATGTCCTTATGACCCTACAAAGAGCTACACTGGATTTATAATAGGTACATAATTTGGATTCATAACCTTATTTCATAACGTGCATGTTTCTTCTTCTGTTTTTTTCTCTCAGTTGACTATAATTTGCCTTTACAGATGGTGAGATGTACTCTGCATCTCAGTATGAGTTTCGTGACATCCCTGATATACGACGCAACTTTCCTTTCCCAAATTTGCGGACAGACGATTCTCCGACAAGATGGCTGCTGGGTTAGTTGAACATTTTTTCAACTAGTTTTCCTGTGCAATCATGTTGCTGGGGCATCCCTATTGGGTTGCTGAGGTGTTCTGAGTGGTTGCACATTGCTATTTGGTTGCTAGGGTATTCTGGTTGGTTGTTTACTGGCCTAAGTCAAATCTGTTAAAGGGAGGGTTCACCCTAAAATGGCGTATGCACTTTTTTTCTTTTTTGGACCACAAAATGTGAAATGTCAAAACAAATGTCCTGCTCACTCTCATCCACATAATGGAAGTGAATAGTGAACAGCATTAAGCTTTAAAAAAGATGCAAAAGATCACAGAATCTTGAGGGTCCAACCCTTGGTTGTGCACTGTCCATTCCTACATCAAAAGAGTACGAAGGAAGTCTGAAACAACCTCGTCACATGAACTTTGTCTCTAAGGTTGATATGTTATACATTTGTTTTTACATGGGGATTTTCTTACCCTGTGTAATTTTAGATTGGGCTATTTTGCTTAGGGTATTTACATTGAAGGTCTTTCAAATTAGTTTATTGGGTAGAATTAGGGTTTGGTAGCCTGGTTAAAACCAGACCATTCTCAGTAGTAACTGAGTTATGGTCTGGCAAAGCTTCATTAATAACTCATTTCCAAAGGGGCGTCACCAACAGACGTCGCACAAATGCCTCCGGGTGCAATTGGATAGACCTAAAACCAATCAGAGCGATCGTCATCGTGTAAAGCCATATGCTGCGTCCCAATTCCCAACACCTAAGTTACACTACGCCATAAAAGTATGTACTCTTTTTGTGAAGAAAAGATATTTACTTTTGAATGTGTAGCAAAAAAGTAGGCAAGCTTTGGGACACACTACTTCGCCATCTTTATCGGACGGATCTGTCGCATCCTGTCACGTAAACTGCCCTGTCAATCATCTTGTCACAGTTAAAATCCTCTATTAAATCTAATTTAACTTCCTACCGTTTCGGAGAGAAATGTAGTAGCACGTTCATCTGCCAGTGGGACTTTCATGGAGACTGTCCTCATGTGTTTGCAATTTGAATATAATAATGCATTTAAAAGTTGGTGGCTTCACCAACGGACGTCGCTCAAATGCCTCTGGGCGCAATTGGATAGACCTAAAACCAATCAGAACGATCGTCATCGTGTAAAACCCGCCCCAACATTTCTGATTGGTGCCGCAATTTCGACGGATTAGAAATGGGCTTGAATGAGCTCTTTGCCAGACTACTTGCAGAGCAAATCTAAATTTGCCGGAAGTTGTCTGGGTTTTCCCAGGCTAAGGGTTTGGTGAAAAACGAATTGAAATTTATTGTATTATTTAACGAAAATCACGACCTTTACCGCTGGTCTTCTGTGCACGGTTCGTCCAACATTTCTGATTGGTGCCGCAATTTCGACGGATTAGAAATGGGCTTGAATGAGCTCTTTGCCAGACTACTTGCAGAGCAAATCTAAATTTGCCGGAAGTTGTCTGGGTTTTCCCAGGCTAAGGGTTTGGTGAAAAACGAATTGAAATTTATTGTATTATTTAACGAAAATCACGACCTTTACCGCTGGTCTTCTGTGCACGGTTCGTGAGACTCTTATTAGCACCGCAGTTTACTCCGTATCACCCAGAACAAGCACACAAGTTATGAAAAAATAAAGACTAATAAAAATGCGACATCAAATAAAGCGCCTGGAAATCCCAAAATATTATCAGTGTATTTTCTTCACAGAGTCAAATATCTCCAGACCATTGTCAGATGACATTTGACAGATGTGAACGCAATAACTTCTTGTTGTGACAAATACAATGGATAAATTCCCCTCAGAGAAGAAAGTACTTACCCTTTAATGGAAAAATTAACTCGCTGTATCATCTGCCAGAATCAAAAAGTCTGATTGCTTAGAGTAGTAATAGCACTCCTGCCCTAGAAAGCATCACTAATAATTCAATACTTTTAGGGAAACATTTTCTATTGAATAAAACAAGTAAGAAATATGATTAAAAGGAACAGTAGATCCCAAAAGAATCACTATTTTTGAATCAATAAAGACTGTACTTTAAAACTTCTCACTGACACAATAAGATCTGTAAGGCTTATAATTGGTCCATTGTGGTGTGGGCAGCAGCTAATGATGATGTTTTTTCTCGTAGAGTCAGATTTTGTCGGCTCAGCTTTACTCAGAGAGAGCATCAACAGCTCCATTGGGGATGATGACAAACTCTACTTCTTCTTCACGGAGAGGAACACAGAACCGACGGCTTACTCCAGCCAGACCAAAGTGGCCAGGGTGGCCCGTGTGTGTAAAGTAAGAGCTGGGTTCGGGATTTATCTTGAGTTGAGCTTAACTGTTGATCTGTATTTTTCAAATCTGGTGTTAAAACTTACATTAACAAAACATTTTCACTCCTATGTACAGACTTCTAAGTACAGTCCATGACAGCGCCAGCCTGACCTCATCTCTCCACACGTTTCTGGAGGTTCTATGGCTTTGCTACTGTTGCCGGGCAGATAAAGCCCCACTACCCAAACTAGCTCTCTCACTCGCTTTCTTTCTCCCACACATGCTCTCCCACCTGCATTATTCTCATCTCATTTAGCATCTTCATTGTGCTCGGATAAACCACCAAACAGTTTCCCCTCACCGTTATATCTTCATTTATTTCACGCCTGCATTCACCTAACACTTCACAGCTCTGGGAAGCAGGTCAGGTCCCTTACTGTTTGACTTACTGAGTTAGGAGGGAAAGAAGCTCCAGTCCAAAGTAGGCCACACTACACACACACACACACACACACACACACACACACACACACACACACACACGCTCATACGCACCATTAAACACATGTACTTGTACACATACAGGTTTATACACTACTGTTCAGAAGTTTGAGGTCGGAAATATTTTTGAAAGTCTCTTATGCTCACCAAGACTGCATTTATTTGATCACAAATACAGTAAAAAAAAAGAAAAAAACAGTAATATTGTGAAATATTATAACAATTTAAAATAAAAAAATTCAGTTTTCTTGCTGATTTTCTGCTCAAGAAACATTTCTTATTATTATCAATGTTGAAAACCGTTATTCTGATTAACATTTTTATGAAAACTGAGATACATTTTTTCAGGATAGAAAGTTCAAAAGAACAGCATTTACTTGAAATAAAAATTGTAACTTTATACATGTCTTTACTGTCACTTTTACTGTCACTGAATAAAAGTATTATCTTTTTAGTATTATTAAGTCTTACTGACCCCAAACTTTTAAACAGTAACACATAAGAATATTCAAGATAACTTATTCAAAATGATTTAGTAACTTGTTCGACAGTCAGTCTTTTTAAGTTAAGCAACTCAATAAAATTCATGTTCTTACTAAAAACTTTAAATAGATGGGTTACTTTGAATAGATGGCTTACTTAAGACTTTAAACAGATTGGGTTAAATACTCCAACCCCGATAAACAAGTTTTGGTCTAAGTTCACCAATTTTCTAGATGTTGTTCAATATTAGTCAAATTTGTCTTCTAAGTGTTACAACTCTTACTTATTAAACTATAAAAAATCTTGTTGCTTTCAGTGGGTGAGAAATTATTTTAATTAAGCAGGGTCTAAGTTTACCAAGGGAACACTAATCACCCTAACAGTGATTTTGCACAAAACAACAATAAAAGTTCATCAAAAGCACTAATTACTTCTGCAAGCTCTATTAATACTAAGTAGTGTCACCATAAGTCACCATGCTTTGAAAACAAATACAACATTAAAATGTTAATTCGCAAGATTATGGATGTTTCATCAGCCACAAACCACAGTAGCAGATACATGAAGTTTATAGTGCTTATCCAGAGAAAATTCACAAAATTAATATTTGCAGAAGTACATGTTGTCCACAATAGCACTTATGCATAAGATACCCTATAGTAAACATTGCGTTGCAGTGATTATACATCATAAATGCATTCCATATTAATTAAGAAAATATTTCCCTCCAAATTAACAAGCCATGCCTTTCTGTGATAATGGCATTAACGAGCGGGGGGGATATTTTGCCTCAGAAGTCCTCCTCAGGACAGCGTATTTATTGGTGATCAAACTGAGCATGCTCAGGCGCCTTCATAAGCAAACTTAACATTGTACATTCTCTCTGTTGTTTCTCTTCATTTCAACTACAATATAGTTTGTATACCAAATTGGAAGTTGCATTTCTTTTTCTAAAGGCAGTGTACGCAAGTCCACTAGAAGTAAAAAGAATAAAAGTAAAACATTTCAAAACCATGACTGTATTATCATGTGACAGCATTGCTGATAACTTTTATTATGGAGAAACCATACTAAAGTATCTATTTTCTTTTCCTCTATGCCATTTATTTGAGCCATCTCAAGATCCTCGTGTTACTTCTAGAGCCTGATGCACATTCAGGACAGCTTTTTGTGCCCACAACTGTGTCATTTCAAGCTAAATGTTTAATTCAGGAGTTTAACATAACAGATCTTGGTGCATTTGGCTGTGAACTACTCTCAGTAGCAGTATATGTGAATAATGCAAAAAGCCAAGGGCTAGGTTTGTAGAAATCTAGAAAAGATTATGAAAATATGATTTTTCATTTCAATGTACCTCTGATTTGACATTTACAGTGTGATGCAGAGCTACATAATCATAATTTGTCATTTAAACTCAATTGTCACACACCATTAGATTATAAGATGGGGTGATATTATGTTTGTTATTTGTTAATATTTTTACAGCTACTTTAGTGTGACTCATGCCCCTGAGGAAACTGTCTTCAAAGAACTACAGACTACGCATAATACATATGTATATTGTGTCATTCCAACTGCTCTGTTGAGTTAATAAAAATGAGCAATACTTTTTTGTGTCATTTATGATTTTCATATCCGTTGTTTTTTTGTTTCTCGTTCACAGGGGGACATTGGAGGGCAGAGGACTCTTCAGAGGAAGTGGACGTCCTTTCTCAAGGCCAGGCTGGTGTGCGCCATCCCTGATTATGAGCTTCAATTCAACGTCCTACGAAGCGTTTTTGTCGTTGAGGGAAGCAATGTACACGACAGTGTCTTCTATGGCATTTTTGGACTTGAGTGGTGAGAAATTCACTTAGATAGAATGTAAGATTTGATTGTGAAGGGAATTGAGAACAGAATTCAGTTCCTAAATTTAAATTAGGGTAGCAAACAGGATGTATAATTGTAATTTAAATTTAAACGCAAAGAAATACAATTTAAAATAAACTGAAATTCAAATGCAATTTTATCATAGATAGATAGATAGATAGGTGACAATTTCTACTCAATTGTATGCATTTCGTAGTTTCAACTTGTTTTTCTTCATCAGTAACTTTGGCACCACATTGATTTTATATCAAATTTAAGACTGCAGTTAAACATAAGCCTTCAGTTTTAAAGGGTTGAAATGTTTTAGTCTGTGAGAGGGGTGCTGCAGTCTCATTAAATGTGATTTGAACAGGAGCGGCATTAATCTTCTAGCATGTGACCCTGTTATCTTCATTCTCAGAGGTTTTTTGACTGAAGGATTTTAGCATGAGAGCACATCTCTAAATATTCCCATGTGCTTTGCTCGCTATAGCAGGGATACTCACAATAGGACACAGGGCACTGGGCCAGTATTTGAATTGGCAGAATCGAAAGAGAGAGAGATTGCATGCAGAGTCATGCTATATTAAATTGTCCTTTAAATGTCCACAGACTATTTCCAGGTAGTAAAAAGGACTGAGTGGCAACCCTTTATCGTCCTAAAAGGATTAATAACATCAGTATTTCATTTTGAGGCTTTCTAGTGTTATGTCCCACAGTTGGACAAAATCGCAACATGATTTTGTGTTTTAGAAGCTCTGCCTTTCTCCATAAAGGTACAGGTTCAAGTCATTTGTAAGTTTAGACAACACAGCTAGAAAAATGACAGGTCGGTTTCTTCTTCATCTTTTACACACAAACAACTTAGTAAATAATTCACAAAATTTGCCCAACAGCATTTAGAATTGGTCTTTCACCAATGTTTGCAATGATGGTGTCACTGGTACTTAGGATAACAACCTTAGTGTTTATTTACAGTAGAATTATTGCTGATTAATGCTGATGATTTACCACAGAGAACAATTTTGACTAAAAACATTTGTGCGTAAGCTAATGTTTGTACAATGGAAGTGAATGAGGAAAGGCATTAGACTAGAATTAGACTAGACTAGAACATTAAAATACACATTGATTTGAAATTCTATACACAACACTTAAACATTAAATATGTTACTAATGTGATAAAATTTAACAGTAATATGAAATTATGTATTTATAACCTGGTTTCCTTCTTTGTTGGCATTGTCTTTGATTACCACAAACTATTAAATTAAACCGTTCCTTCTTACAAACATGAAGTAATACACAAAT
This sequence comes from Scardinius erythrophthalmus, assembly GCF_964197995.2. NCBI lineage: Eukaryota > Metazoa > Chordata > Actinopteri > Cypriniformes > Leuciscidae > Scardinius > Scardinius erythrophthalmus. The sequence goes on from NC_138238.1 coordinate 9,613,886, forward strand.
CATTAGAAATCCTTCAAAGATTATAAATGCAGTGGAAAAATATATTTTACTAGTAAATTACTACAAAAATCTGATGTATAAAATGTTAGAAAGAATAAAAATAAAATAAAAACTTAATATAATTTCCTTATTCAGGGATAATATAAGCACTTTAATAAATATATAAGCTTCACTCGCTTTTAACCCTTCGGAATGCCTTGCCCCATAGACATTATAAGTGTATGGCTGTAAAGATGATTTTTATAAATTGAGGCACAAATCAAAATGATTTTCTCTGGTAATTCACATTTACTTTACATTTATACATTCAGCAGATGCTTTTAGTTTTATCCAAAGTGACTTAAAAATGAGGACTACAATAAGTGATTCTTAAGCAGTAAGATGCAGTAAACCGAAATTCCTTCAATCTCTCCCTTTTTCTTTCTCTTTCTCATTGCCAGGAGAAATGTTAAGATGTCTGCAGTGTGTCGGTATTCACTCAGAGATGTTCAGACAGCTTTTGATGGGCCTTACATGGAACTACAGGACTCCAAATGGAGAGAGTACACTGGGAAAGTTCCGGATCCGAGGCCTGGCTCGGTGAGATGCACTAAATCAAAATAGTCCCATAAACTGCCCCATTCTAGTATACCAGTTATACTAAATCAGTAGGACAGCTCTTTGGGTATATTGGAGCACTTGTATCACTCTTATGTGAAATGTTATATAACAGTGCCCTTCTTTCTCTTTAGTGTATAACTGATCAGCATCGTGCCCTGCTCATAAATTCCTCCCGGGATCTCCCTGACAACACACTGAATTTTGCTCGGAGACACCCTTTAATGTCCAAACAAATCCAGCCAGTGGGAGGACATCCTCTGTTGCTCCAGAGGAGCGCGGACTACACCAAGATCGCTGTACAACAGGTTGTGGGTTTGGATGGACTCATCTATGACATGCTCTTTATTGGAACAGGTGCGTAAGGGTTTCTTTTTCTTTTTAAGTATTGTTGTGATATCAAGATTAAAAAGGTTATTTTGATTTTGATATTAAGATTATCAAAGTTTGAGGTTGGTAAGATTTTTTTTTTATGTTTTTGAAAGGAGTCTCTTATGCTCACCAATGCTGCATTTATTTGATAAAAATACTTAATATATTTTAAAATGTAATTCATTCCTGTGAAGTCAAAGCTGAATTTTCAGCATCGTTACTCCAGCCTTCAGTGTCACATGATACTTCTGAAATCATTCTAATATGCCAATTTGCTGCTCAAGAAACATTTCTTATTATTATCAATGTTGAAAATACTTGTGGTGCTTGATATTTTTGTGGAAACTTTTTTTCAGGATTTCAACATTTATGTTTTTTTACTGTCATGCTTGCTGAATAAAAGCATTATTTATTTAATAAAACAAAATCTTACTGACCCCCAAACTCTGAAGGGTAGTGTATATTTGATTGAAACTTGGTTGCGTGCTTCTCTCTAGATGAGGGCTGGTTACACAGGGCTGTAAAGATCAGAGACCGTGTGCATATCATTGAGGAGCTTCAGTTGTTCGAGGAGAAACAGCCAATCAATAACATTGTGATATCACAAAAACAGGTAGCCCGTTATACACCTAGCAACTGTTAAAAACCAGCATTAAATCCAAGTGTACAATACAAACACTTGTGTATCCCCCCCCCAAAAAAAATCTCAGGATGTGCTTTTTTTTTTCAACAGAACAGTATCTATGTGAGCGCCCCCTCTGGACTGGTGCAAGTACCCCTGTCATCCTGTGAGCGCTACACATCCTGTTATGATTGTGTGTTTGCACGAGATCCACTCTGTGGTTGGGATGGAAGAACATGTGTTGAGATAACATCTTACGATAACAGGTAAAAGCAGACATTATGTGTTTTCAATAACACAATGTATGTATTATATATGTTTCCCAAAAGTACTTTCCTTTGCTATACCTAATGGCAGGGGATTTAAGAAACATTGCTAGAATGGACGATATAACAGCACCTTATCAGATACCAGCCTTTTTTATATATTCAGTATTAGATTTTTTTAGGTTGATATTGGATATATAATTAATCTCTGCTTGCAATTATAATTCAAACAGTGTACATTTTGCTATAGCAGATTTCAAAATGAATATTTATCTTTATTGATATTATTGGATTTTATGCTGTGAAATGTTGTTATGCCTAAATTAACTAGCTTGCAAACTATTTGTTTTTTACATGATTATTTTTGCATTTATTTTATTATTACCCAGTATTACCCAGACTTTTAATATCAGTTGTGCATTAGTGCATTCCTAAAAAATAATAGTAATGAAATTAAATATTTCTAATATAATGCAAATATAATAATATATCATAAATACTTCTTACCAGCCATGAAACTGTATTTTTTTTTTATGAAAATGGATTTTTCTGTTATTGTGTTGCATATGTATGATAAACATTGCAGGTCATCCATCTCTTAATGAAAAGTTTGTTTGAGTCACATGAGGAATATTGAGAAATAAGCAACTTTGGGTGTCTCAGATAAACCTCTGATAGTAAATTTTCCTCTAATGTAAAAGTTTTTAGAAGACGGGCATCAGCGAGGGTCAGATTATTGTTCTTACAATGTGATTTAAACCATTTAATGTTAAAGTTCCTAATAAGGAGGAAAGTATTTTCTTTTCTGGCTAAAACCAATTTTAACTCCCATTTGGCTCTTGGGGAGTGTTGATTTTTGGACCCAGTGTCCAAAACACATTTGCAGTATGTTCTGCATGCTTCGATTAATGGCTTTAATAAGTGCAACTGTGAATATGTGTTTCTTGTAGGTCCAGTCTCGTCCAGGACGTCCAGATGGGAAGCAGAGGCTGTACTAATATTACAAATGATGGTGTGTTTGCATGGGAATTATTTCTGAGCAGCCTAGTCAGGTGACATTTAAGAATAGAGCAATAATGTATCTTACGTTTGCCAGGTTTCGTCATGCACCGGACACGTGGAGTGATGGCAGGGGATGATGTGCTGTTACAGTGTGAGATTCGTTCTAACCTGGCCACCCCTTCCTGGACGCTGAACGGTCAGCAGCTGCAGGGTTACGGCGTAGAGTTTGGCTACCGCACGGGCAACGACGGCCTCCTCATCATCGGCGCTCAGAACCAGCAAAGTGGACACTACCGCTGTTACGCCGTGGAGAACGGCGTCTGGGTTCCCGTTCGCAGTTACGTGGTTAGAGTGCAACCCGTTCCGCCTCCTGCATCACATCTCTCGGGAAGCCCGACTGCTCTACCGGAAAGTCTCTTCACCACCAAAACCGTGCCAACTCCGAGTCCTTCCAGTGGTCCTGTTGAGCAGATCCTGTCACCCCCACCGGCCCCGTTGCCTTCTGGGCCGGAGTTCCAGACCTACAGGCACATGGAGGCCATGTATATCTCTCTGGTGGCTGTACTCGGCGGGCTTTGTCTGGTACTAACGGTGGTCCTGCTGTACGTTAGCTTCTGTGCACACAACTCTCCCAGTGCCAGGAAGTACTCCCAGCAAGCTCTGTCTATAACCACGGCAAGCGAAAGAAAGAGGAGCTCGCACTTTGAGCTCAAAACCATCTCCAGCCACTGCAATGGCCGAATGGAGGGGCGTAGCAGAGCGACGTCAAGAGACGGAGAGTTTCTACAGATCGTTCAAATGGACATCCAGACCACGCCGAGTGAGGAGCCTCCGCCCGCACCACCACTTCCTATGCCACCGCCCCTGCCCGCCTCGGAATACGCCAACGGACTGTCGGCCACGTTGCCCAGTGTGCTGAGAAAGATGAACGGGAACAGCTACGTGCTCTTGGGGCAGTCGGACTCAGAAACGACGTCTCCACTTTACCACTCCTTCACCGAGGAGCTCAACAGGATTCTAGAAAAGAGGAAACACACACAGTTGGACATCCAACCAGATGAGAGCTCGGTGTAGCATGATCTCACACCATTACTATATCGCCCTCTTGTGGTGTGGAGGCTTACATTTTGTATAAGACTTCTATAAGAGAACTGTGTTGTGAAGTTCTTCATAGTATCTCCGATATACAACTTCAACTTATTTGGCTTGGCGCCTTTGTGAATCCTCTCATGATTTATTTGAAAATATGTTAGTGAAAATATTTCTGAGTTTGGTCAAATTTACTTCTGGCCAATATTTACTTCTGTCAACTGTAGCTAAAGACTCCTAGACTGTGAACTTTGAAGTGTAAAAAACACAAAATGAGCTTCAATCAAGAGCACGCAAGACTGAGTTTAGTTAAGTTTCAATTTAAAGGAGAATTAAGAGACTTCAAAACACTGTCCAAAGACTTTCTCAGCAAAGCAATGCATATTTGTACATAATCAACTTGGTATTATTGCTTAAATGCAGACGTTTACAGAATTATTATTTTTTTTTTTTGCCTAATTGCACCTGATGTAAATAATAATCATTTTAATATCAAAGAACTAATAGTCACAGCATTTTCAAAACTACTTTGCTCGTTCATTGAAAATTCAAGAAGGAGTTTGGGTTTTGAGACTATTGGCAACAATTCATGAGTGTGAGGGCACATGTTCTTGAGCTTTGGACTTTTTAACAACACAATTTCACACTAGATTGCAGTCAGATTGCAGGAGCAGGGAGCGTTAGCACATGCATCGTTGACATCTGCAGATACAGAGGTGGTCATTTTCAGATCCACTCAGCTGTAGAACTCGACGCTACTTTCAGGGATGAGTTGTGCTTTTCTTTGGCAGTGTGTCAGATGGAGTGAATGGATTTCAGAATGGAAGAATCACTCTGTCTGATGCATGATTTCCCTGTCAAATGCTGTCTAGCTTTGAGGGCATATGCTTTTTAATGTTTAAATGAAGCAAGAGATTGGAAGATAATGAGTTTGCATTCAGTTAATTTACTGCATTAATCATGATCAAATATGCCTGGTTAATTCGGTGCTTTAAACTCCAGACATAAATGTATTTATCTTTGGGCTGTCAATTTAATGTTGTAATTCATTGAAAAATATCTGATACATTATCATTCAAAAGTTTGGTCTCAAGTCTCTTTGGCTCATCAAGGCTGCATTTATTTGATAAAAAACAGTTACAATTTAAAATAACTTTTTTATCTTAACATATTTTAATTTATTCCTGTGATGGCAAATCAGATTTTTTATTTGCATCATTCCTCCAGTCTTCACATGATCCTTCAGAAATCATTCTAATATGCTGATCTGCTGCTCAAGAAACATTTCTTATTATAAATTTTGAAAAAAGTTGTGTTGCCTAATATTTTTGCGGAAACCATGATACATTTTTTCAGGATTCTTTGATAAATAGAAATTCAAAAGAACAGCATTGATTTGAAATAGATTTTTTTTCTAACAATGTAAAAGTCACTTTTGATCAATTTAATGCGTTCTCTAATAAAAGTATAAATAACTCTTTCTGACCCCAAACTTTTAAACAGTTTTTAATATTAATGAAAATTTTAACAATTAATTATGCCACCTGACCAAACATAAAAAGAAAAAAAATGTTTTGCTTGTAAATTAAACAACATATAAACTTTTTGTGATGTCTGTTTATTGATTTACTACTATAATGACTGGACTATTTTCATTTGGAAGCAATTGTGAGTAATTGAGATTAATTTGATTCAGCATATCATAATTAATTTAATTACATTTAAATTGACAGGCCTAAAATCCATATAGCTGTATATTTTATTTCTTCCGTGTGTTTTGTGACCCTGGTTTTGCGCTGGTTTGTAAACAGTGTTACACAGAGATGTTGAGTCAGCTCTTGTCATCGCTCCCCAGTGGCTTTCCCAGCTCGTGCTGCTCGGTTTGTCAGTGTTGCTGACGGGAACAGCACTGCTTTGCAAGGACTCCATCAAGATGCAGAGAGAGCAGTGGTGTCAGCAGGAAGAGGAGGAAGAGACGCATGATGTGCTTGTTTTTGGCCAGAAGTCATGATGCTAACATGAGTGCCATCGCACTGACTCAGTGTGCTTCAGCTCGTCTCTTGTTCACCATCTCTCACTTTCCCTTCTCATTTAGATGTTATTTTGCATCCCCAAACTTCAGCCACTTGTCTGATCTACATGACATTTTTAATCAGTCTTCGTTTAAACTAATTTTCGTTGCATGTACGAGTGTCAGTATGTTGATGTTACATAAAAAATGCATTTCACTGATATAAATACATTATACAAGTCAATATAAAACAAATTTTATTGGGTGTCTGGTAGTGCTGCCTAATCGATTAATCGCATCTAACAAAAGTTTTTGTTTATATAATATAGGTGTGTGTATATATATATATATATATATATATACACTTTATATATGTGTGTGTACACTGACACGTTTGTTGAGCATCAAATCAGAATATTAGAATGATTTCTGAAGGATAATGTGACACTGAAGACTGGAGTAATGATGCTGAAAATTCAGCTTTGACTTCACAGGAATAAATTACATTTTTAACCGTTATTTTAAATTGTAATGACTGTTTTTACTGTATTTTTGATCAAATAAATGCAACTTTGGTGAGCACAATTGTGCATAAAAGCATTAGGGACATCAGATGAAAAGGTGAAGTTATATTTTAGTAAGAGATTACGAAGATAAACTTTTTTCTTTGGAATAGCGTGCACTGATGAATTGTTCTCAGTATTAACATGTATTTAAGTGCTGTATGTCTATGGTGTACTTCTAGTCATAAACTGTGATTCATCATAATTTAAATATTAGAGGTTTGCTGTCATTGTGTTTGTGAATATCCACTGCCTTCCCTATAATCGCACAAAACCTTTTGCACTTAATATTTTCCCAAAGTTTTTTGCTATGCTTACATGTCAGTCACGGTGTGTATTCGGGTACATATTGTTTCAATATTTTAGAGCTTATTCTTACAAAACGATATCTGATGTTTACATCCTATTAAAGCATTTATTATCATTGTAACTGCTTCTGTATCTTGTGCGACTCAAAGGTTAAAGATCATTCTGCATGCAAGAAAGAAACCTCTGACTAACTGTCACAGTAGGAGATTTTAACCAGATCCCCATCTGTATCAGGCCTCTTATTATGTCCCCAATGTATCTGTTTCTTAGCAACACAGCTCTTAATTTAGAACTTTCTTTAATCCACATAATAGGTCAAGCTTGTTTTCACTGGGGAGAAAAGATGTGATCAGAACACTAGTCTCATCTGGTTGTAATAAATGGGACATAATAAATATACTTTTCTCTTGTGAACTGAATCATTAAAACGTGGCTTGCATTGATTAGATGCCCAGCCTCGGGCTATCTTAGTTACTACCCAGCAACCAATCCATCTCTGTTGCTACCTTGCTGTTCAAGCGGCAGGAAAAAAAAAACAAAGCCTGAATAAGTATTGTGTTCTGAATGTCTTCCTAGTAGTCACATTTTGTTAGCGGAGTTTAACGTGCTGTTAAAAAAACTGTTAATGCTGATTACAGCCAACATATTCTAATGTTCCCACCCCCAACATGATCAACGTCTGTGTGGCATACTGCGTGTATTGCTTTTTGCCAGTAATACGTGGGAGTGAGAAAAGCTTTTCTCTCGTGCACTCAAGCTTTGTGTCGCTGTCACTGTAGATTAAACGCACACAATGCATGTTGATTTCTCAGCTGCAGCAATCAAGTTAGAGACTGAGGGGGAAACACTTCTGGGTCATTCCGTGTCAACTCAACCAGAGGTCCCCGGCTCAAAATTAAAAAAAAAAAAAAAATCTTAAAGGGGTCATATAATGTCATTTTTGTACAAGCTAATATGATTATTTAGGGTCTAAATTAAAAGTTTGTAATATACTTAAAGGTGAACTAAGTAACTTTTTTTACCTTAACTGAACAGCTTCGGAGTCATTGGAATGGTTATATTACTTATTTCGGGTTGAATGGTGGTCGTTTCGCAGCCCCCTGGTGCCCGTGAGCGGAAAATACGCACCTGCAACTTTGAGCCGGCGGGCCGTCGGCCGCCGCGTCAGGAAGTCTCGCGTGATATCAGGTCTCGCGATGTAAACAATTGCTTTACGGCCAAAATAAATCTGCTAAAATGCTGTCATTATTGCGCTCCCTCACGCTGTCCGAACCCGAATGAAGAAGACGTTTTAAAGAATGTTCCATCTGCTTTGATGTCGTTGATCTATAGCAAAGTCCTTTTAGGCAAGTCGTGCCACTCGGCCGCCATCTTGGCAACGCCTCCGGGCAGCTATTTCGGACTAACAAGACCAGGCTCCTATCTAAATGAATGGGCAGAGAGTCAGAACTGCACTTTCACTGGTCACCGGGACATAAAAACTGCATGTATAGAAACAGCAGTAAAATATGATAAAAATCGCTGAAAAAGTTTGATGACTTTGCCCCAAAATAAGTTTTAAAACGCCTTTTTCCCCACAGGTTATACTTTTACTACGCATGCGCAAGGATTCACGTTCACGACACCAACTTCATTCACGTCTCTATCCGGAATGCCGGTGTTGTGCCAAGCACTTAAACAATTATATGTATTTAAATGTCTGAAGCCTAAAATAAACATTATGTGGTTAAAAACACTGAACAGTTGTGATATAGCCTATGACAAGCGCTGAGTGCGTCCGTCTTTGGCTCAGCGCCAGCCACAGCGCGCAAGCACAGGTTGAATATGGCAGTTATGTCACGTCACTGTACATTCGCTCCTTAGTGGTCAGCTGCTGACTGTTAAAAGCAGATGATTGGCTTTCCAGCGGGAGGGGCGGGACATGTGCATACAACCGCCATCTTTGCCGTTACGGGTTTTCCTTATATAGTTGTATTGAGGATTGAGGAAGTGGCATGTCTCATATAAATTGTCTCTGTCTATAGCCTCTGGTGTCTGAGAATCACCAACGAGTTTTTACAACAGTGTTGTCAAATATCTATTCCGAAGCTGTGGGGGGAGCTCTAGAGAGAAACCTGCGAGCAAAAAGCGAGAATACAGCGAAGAAATCCCAAAGCTACTGAGTGCTGCTTTAAATTAAAAATTCTCATTAGTAGGCTATTGTAAGAAAACACTCATTTTACCTGGTCAAAAACAGCTGTTTTCAGCACGCCGTTTAAGTGCATGTGTCTTTAAATGATAATGAGCTTTGCTCACCCCGGTGACCCCGCCCCTCTGTTCTGTGCGTAGCCTACACCGTTTGTATAACGCGTCGTTCATTATAACCGTGGGATTATGAATTATATTGAGAACGTTGTACATAGAAAACATGCCGAATGTACCTGAGTGTCAGCATTGTAAGGCCTACAAAATCATTCAATTGATTTAAAAAAATAATAATAATTCACATTTCACGCACATTTATTTGTACAGCGCTTCATGGTTCCATGAAGATCCTTTAACATCCAAGGAAACTTTTTATTGCACTAAATAGTAGAAAAAGGTTCTTATAAAAATGTAAGCCTACAATAAGAAAAACATATATTTTAAGAACTTTTCACTTAATTCAATATCGATTAATTTGACTAAATATCAGGTACAGTTTAGGGCCTATATGTTAATTAACATGTTAAGGAAACAAATATCTCTCAACTAATGCTGTAAACATACATACCTGTCAGCTCGTATTATTAAAGATTAAATTAATAACTCATTCCTACAGTATTGATATAATGCAGTTTTATAACAATGTTATACCTTTTTTGTTTAGGGTCCAATTATCACTATTAACTACCAGTAATTACGCATTAGCATGCATATTATTAGGAAATTGGCTGTTTATTAGTACTTATAAAACACATAATAATGCTTTATTCTGCATGACCATATTCTACATCCCTTAATCCAACCCACTACCTAACTTAACAGCTACCTTACCAACTATTAATAAGCAGTAATTAGGAGTTTATTGAGGCTAAAGTCATAGTTAATAGTGAGAATTGGACTCTGATCTAAAGTGTGACCATAGTTTTTTAACGATATGATGAGTAAAATATAATAAATATGTAATATGGTGCATATATTTAGCAAAATTCTCCTCTCTTGAGGTCATTTTCCTAACATGCTAGTCATTGGCTTTACGAAAGCTGTTTTATTGACTCTTCCTGCTTTTGAAATACTCATTAAACAATTACATGAGACATAATACATTTCATTAAGATGTACTGAATCTTTTAACATGCTTTCTTTTGTTCATTCATGTTTATTTGGTGCTATAACTAGTAATAAACAGGAAGACAGATCTGTCCAGTCTGTTTTGCCACGCTAAACACGTCGAATATGCACTATAAACGCGATATTTTAAAAGTAGGCTTTTATTAAGCTCATAAAGGAGTGGAAAAATTACTCACCCTCTGCATTTAAACATTTTAGGTTAAAAAATTCCCAATGGAAACAGTTGGATGGGCATATTATAAAGAATTTAATTGTTATATAAACTTTATCAAGCCAAAAAAGATCAAACAGAAAAGTATGATTTTAACAGTCTAGTAACAGTTTACTGCTTAAAACATCTAAATTATCATAGTACTGTTGAATTTGTGCTGATTTTCGTGCTGTGGCAGAGGAAGTTCACAGCTCACCCAACAGGTCAGCACATAAATCAGGGAATAAATACAAAGCAAATTGCTTATTTTGTCCGTTGGCCCACTGGCTCGATGCTAGGGGGTCGATTTGTAAAGGGGTGCCACTGGCCCTGGATACTGGGACTGTCCGTGTGGAAGGGTTTTCGAATGCGGATGATGTCCAGTCCTGACTGGTTGGACATCTTGGTTATAAGTTCGGCGATCTGCTGAGATGTTTTGTTGGTGACCATCTCCTCCTTCACATTACCGTTCACTGCATAGATCAAATCAAAACAGTGAGCACACTGGTATTTAATATATATCTGACAACTTCAAAATGTATAAACATTTAGTCATTACTGCTAGAAACAACAATATGGTGTACCTGTAAGCCAGCAGAGCAGATTAAATCATTTTGATAAAATATCAGGAAAGGTCATACTTACAATATTCCGCTACTATTTTAGGAATTCTGCAGGATTGAGGGGAGATGTAAACCACAGTTCCTGGGTTATTTTTGGCAAAGTCCACCACACCTTTCTCAATGAAATCTCTGGAGGAATATTTATCATTAGAATTAAATGATTTACAATAAGCGACACAAATAATACACAATGTTAAAGGATCTCACTGAAACGTGCCACTCAAATTAAATTACCCCACAAATATTTGCAACGTGAACTGTATTACATATACTATACTACACCACAGCAAAATAATAATAAAAAATTCTTTATACAAATTTAACAGATTTAAAAATGAAATTTAATATATTAAAATAAATATTCATATTTTACTATCATAAAGCCCTAGACAATTTAGGTTACTTCTTGAAAATTATGACTTTATATAATCTATTATGTTATATTATCTCGGATACACAAACAACACTAAAAAATACAAATAATCAGATATTCACTCTCCATACAGACTACGGAGTGATCATTCTATGGGTAGTTTATGTACAGTGTTATTATACATGATCAACACAGTTGATGTAAACCCACCTGACTCCTAAAGAGCCCTGTCCTTTCTTTGAGAAGACCAGAGAGATTCGCTTTAGCTGACAAACATAGCGGCCCACTCCATTGTGAAGAACGCTCTGTAAAAAACGACTCGGTGTTCCTCGAGCAGTCATGTCCACCTCTTCAGAGATGCAACATTCAGTTCAACTTACTACTTGATTGTTGTCAGAATTGGTTAGAATAATATCAAGCACGTTGAATAATTAGATTTAGAGGACAGCCGTCAGAAGACATGTGTAATGTCAAGTACGTTTCAAATTGTCGTCCGGGTGGAAATAGAAGCTGCGCATCAGAAGTGATTGAAATACAGTTACGTAACAAACAGAAAGTTCCCAATAACTTTATTACAGGGAAAGTAACCATGACAGCTTACTTATTTTCTAACTTTATGTTTATTACGATTTAAAGCTTCACAGACTAATTCGCTTTGTCTTAACACACTACAACAAGAGTTTCATGTTTCACACGGAAGTATTTTGGAGCTCGGACCTCATGTTCAGTGGGACATGCATACACATGATGCAGTTTGGCGCGCTTCCTAAGGTTTAGTAAGTTTATGTCAAATATTTATGGGATATGCGTTTCTTACACATATTTCCCTCCAAAGTTTCTCTTCACTAGCTTCATTACTTTTATAGATACACGTATATAATACATTGTTGAGTAAAGACGTTAGGGGTCATGCATATACTGTATACAGTTATTTTTGCTAACGCTTCATAATAACTTTAATTAATAAATCCGTTGCAAGCATTATAATAGTTCATGTGCATTCATATATGAAAATATATTTTCATGACATTTGCAGCTATTTTAATGCACATCTACTAATGACCTGTTATACATGAATGGATTAATGATTGTTAATGTTATGATTGATATGTTATTGCTGTTGTGGAGTACATATTCATGATCTCATCTAAATGTCTTAATATACTGGAATTCACAGTTTAAATATTGAAGTTATTTTATCACAATATCACAGGAAAGTTTTTTTTTTCTTGTTCTGTTTCAGCCACATTTTTTAAATGCATATTGTAATTGAGCAAATTGTCTATAATCAATGCAGGTCTGATGTTCTGAATTAACAGCAAATGTGGAGGCGCAGGTTTCTCAAGGGGGCTGGCTGTCTCTTGCAGGGGATGAGCTGTAGTCCCTGTAAACCCTCTCATCTTTCTCTCTGGAGATATCTATCTTTTTGCCGGCCCTGCCTCAATCCAGTCCTGCCGCACTCTTTAAGGGCGCCAACCTTGTATTGTTTTGCAAACCGATTAAGACCCGCTGTTGCCTTATATTTCTGCAGAACGTTAAGAAAAGATGCAAAGTCTATAATCGATTTCCCTGTCCAGCCCCTGACAGTGACTGATATCAAACAGTATCTTCGTTCTAAAGATATCCCTTTCCATGATGGCTACAGCTGCTTACATGCTCCTAGTATTTTTCTGGAACTGGCCCCTGAGGGATCTGGAAGAGAAAACCACTCGCTGTTTATCGATAAAACCACCGGACAGTTTCTGTGTAAAGAGACTTTAGTGGAGGGGAGCTGGGAGGACCTCCAGGATTGCATTGAGGTGATGTTGAATGATGGTCAGAAGTCCATCAGCCCTAATGTGCTGCTGGGGTTTCCTGAGAGCTTGGAGGAGCAAGAAGAAACAGAGATGGAGATGAAGGAGGTGCAACGAATTTGGAGCAGCTCTGTGCCATTTTCCGACCTCCTGGAAGAGGAAGTGCAGCTTGTTAAAGCCATGTTCCAGATCGGTAAACTCACCAATGCCACACTGAAGAAATTTGGGGTCAGGCTCTTCAAACCCACTAAGAGTCTGGTGTTCCCCTGGTTTAGTGGACGTGACTCGGGCCTCCGGGGTGTTAAATTGCTTTCTGCTGCCGTGAAAGATGATGGACGGGTGGTCTACACTGAAGCCACAGTACCAAAAGTCTCCAGCTACCACAATCTCTTCGGCCTGCCTTTGATGGGATGGAAAGACGGTGAGGTTGTGCTCACGGGACGTGAGGTGGACAGCATGGCAGTGAGTCAGGCTACCGGTCTTCCGTCTTTGGCCTTGCCGCGGGGTGTAAGCTGTCTGCCCCCGATCCTCCTGCCTTATCTGGAGCAATTCAAGAAAGTCACACTGTGGCTTGGGGGAGATATGCGCTCCTGGGAAGCCTCAAAAATATTCTCCAGGAAACTTGGACTGAAACGCTGCTCTCTGATCCGGCCAGGGGAGTTTCAGCCGTGCCCCAGTGAGGCTTTGGCCCAGGGCAAGAACTTGGTGCGAATTGTCAAGGCTTCCATCCCTGCTGCCCACAAGTCCATTGTGTCCTTCAAACAGCTACGGGAGGATGTGTACGGGGAACTGGCTAATGTGGAGCAGGTGGCTGGGATACAGTGGTCTCGATTCCTTGAGCTTAATCGAATCCTTAAAGGTCATCGCAAGGGGGAGCTGACGGTGTTTACAGGTACAGTCAACACAGGATTGTTATGTTTTGCTTAATTGCACTCTAACCATTTTTCTTCAAAGGTTTTAATTATTTATTAAATAATATAAATGTAAAATACTAATATTATATATATATATATATATATATATATATATATATATATATATATATATATATATATATATATATATATATATATATATATATTAAAGGAACCGTATGTAAGAAATGTATTTCAATTAATCATAAAATGGCCCTGATATGTCACTAGACATTAAGAAATCATGTTCATTTCAAATACTTATATCACTGACAACAGTAGTCCGGCCAGGATATTATCATTTAAAAGTGAAGTTGCAGCCCTCAACTGATGTTGATGTTGTCATGTTGTGTTTTGGCCTGATGCCCCACCCTCCACCTATCTACTAATCACGAAGTCAGTAGTGTTTCGGCATCCGGGTTGCCAGCTCTGCTCTAGTTACCACAACTGCAGCTACAAACGTGTCGGATAAAAAATGTCTTAACGTTACAAAACCTAAAAGACCTCGTTATGAATCCGAAATACGCAAAACATCTCTCATGAAGCATAAACATAATTAACAGAAATAAACTTACTGTGTAGGACTCGTCACTTGCCATTGGAAGCTCCTTGTAGCAGCCTACGTTCCTGCTGGATCCTGCAGCCTAGCTGGCAACCTCGAGTCAGGGGGGTGGGGGAGGGGATACACCGCTCTACAGTAATTTGAAAGTGATTGCAGTACCAGTTTTGGCCACAATCTTACATACGGTTCCTTTAATATTTATTTAATATAAATATAAATATAAAAAGTATAAATATGTGCATAAATATTATATAAACAATAAATATGTTGTGTATATTTGTATATGCAGGTCCCACGGGCAGTGGAAAGACCACCTTCATCAGCGAGTGCGCCCTAGATCTGTGCATGCAGGGTGTCAACACATTATGGGGCAGCTTTGAAATCAACAATGTGCGCCTGGCCAAAATTATGCTGACCCAGTTTGCCAAGCAAAGGCTGGAGGAAAACCTGGACCAATATGACATGTGGGCCGATAAGTTTGAGGATCTGCCTCTCTACTTTATGACTTTCCATGGACAGCAGAACATCAAGTAAATCATTGTCATTCTTTTATTAAAATTGAATACATAGTTTGATAGGTATTGTATTGCAAGTCATATGGATTTGTAATGTAGGCTCTTACATAATTTTTATATTTTCCTTTTGCAGAGGACCAGCTTCTTCTCATGATATTTAAATATGAAATGCCATTTTTGTCCCTGTACAGGTCTGTCTTGGATACCATGCAGCATGCTGTTTACCTGTATGACATCAGTCATGTGATCATTGACAACCTGCAGTTTATGATGGGCCAAGAGAACCTGTCTCTGGACAAGTGAGGCAACAATTTTAATATGCTATTTATTCAGAGTTCCCATGGTCCTGAAAAAAATGGAAATATAGAGGAATTTCAAAAGTTTGGAAAAATCATGGAAATTAATGGAAAATTAAATAGTCATGGAAATTCTATAGTGCTCATTGCTTAGATATCAAGTGTTTCTTCAGCTTGAATTTTTTCTTTCTGACTCAGACTTCTATAAAATATATATTTTTTAAATCCTTACCAATTAATCAAATAATTACAATTGTCCCAAACTTTATTCACTATTTCTAATGATAATGTATTCTTACAAATGTTTTTTCTCAGATTTGCAGTACAAGACCACATAATTGGAGCATTCAGGAAGTTTGCCACAAACAGCTGCTGTCACGTGACTTTAATTATCCACCCACGGAAAGAAGAGGATGATAAAGAACTGCAGACAGCATCCATCTTTGGCACAGCCAAGGTTGGTGGATAAAGGCCATCTCTGCATGTTTATTCCTCTGCAATTTCAGTTGAGCTGTAAACTTGGTATCCAGATTTTAAATAGATAGTTCTTTATTGTCATTGTACAATTTACATACACCAAAATTTGACATGCTTAGTTTCCATGTGTTGGAAACTTTATTCCTTCATCGAAGCAAGACCAGGAGACTTGGGTTGTATCTTTTAAGCAGAAGAGATTTATTCTTTCTGACTAAGGGAACGTTCTCTTACAATTTATATACATTTAGGGGCAGGAACCAAAACTTTGTGACGAGACAGGTTTAGGAACCTGTTCTAGACTGAGAGTTTTTCCAATCCTAATCCACTCAGCATATCTATTCAAATGCTGAGACTCGAGTACAGGACTGGCAAGACTCTCTTGCTAAAACACAAGCTCCAAGAGCCATTAAGAGTTTCAGTAAAACAGGACTGGCCGGAGTCTCTTGCTAGAAACTCTGATAATCATCATTTATACATAACCTTAACATGCTAAATTCAATGTAAACCTAAATTAAACATTTAATAAATTTGTAATACAACATCATGTATAATACATTTTTATGTAGTTAGCTCACTTAAAGGGATAGTTCACCCAAAAATGAAAATTAGCCCATGATTTACTTACCCTCAAGTTATCCTAGGTGTATATGACATTCTTCTTTCAGACGAATACATTATACATTATAATGGCAGTGAATGGCTGTGAATGGCTGTATATTCCTATATAGTCCATTAAAGTGCATCCATCCATGATAAAAATGCTTCACGCCGCTCTGGGGGTTAATAAAGGCCTTCTGTAGAGAAGCGATGTGTTCGTGTAATGAAAAATGTCCATATTTAAAACTTTATCGACTAAAATAACTAGCTTCCGGCAGACGGCCATACGCATCGATTTACGGCGAAAGAGTAACCCTTGACGCACAACGTAATGACGAACGCGGGAGTGCAAAGGATAGAGTAAAACAAAACACCAGCCACGAATTAGAAGTCTAAAATGAGAATTTTTAAAGAGAAATATCGGTGGAGCTTGAGTTTGTTGCCCAGCTCTGTTTGTTTGAACCGCGAGAGGCATCAAAGCTTACGCTACTCCTACATCCTACGTCATACATGCGCCACTGGTTACTCTTTTGGCATAAGCCGACTTGCGTAAGGCCGTCTGCCGGAAGCTAGTTATTTTAGTCGATAAAGTTTTAAATATGGATATTTTTCTTACACGAACACATCGCTTCACTTCAGAAGGGCTTTATTAACCCCCAGAGCCGTGTGAAGCACTTTTATCATGGATGGACGCACTATACAGGAATATACAGCCATTCACTTCCATTATAAAGCTTGGAAGAGCCAGGACATTTTTTAATATAACTCTGAATGTCATATACACCTAGGATGACTTGAGGGTGAGTAAATCATGAGCTTATTTTCGTTTTTGGGTGAACTATCCCTTTAAGGACTTGTTTAGTAATATTTTACCAAAAAAAAGTTTTTTGTATTTTTATCATATGTAAATGTAAAACATCTTATATAATCTTAACTACTGTACTTTTCTTTTTGTTTGGTTTTTATTTTTATTGTATTTATGCAACCCTTATATTTTTTGCCATGAAGATAACCTCAGATGCTGATATGGCATTAAAACCTATACTACTACTACAGTATAATAAAATCTACCAGGTCTAATGTATAGTTTTCCTCATATCAGGCCAGTCAGGAGGCAGATAACGTGCTCATTCTCCAGGAGAAGAAGTTGGTGACGTGTCCTGGCCGAAGGTCCCTTCAGGTGGCCAAGAACCGCTTTGATGGGGACGTGGGGATCTTTCCCTTAGAATTTAATAAAGCCTCGCTTACCTTCACTGCTCCTGTGAAAGGAAAGCAGAAACTTCGTAAGGTGGACAAGAATAACAGCACAGAGGAAACAGAGGAGATTGAACTCAAAGAAACAAGTGAGAAACCTGTCAAGTCTGCAAAAGCCAAGACCAAGACAGTTAAGGGCTCAGCAGCAGGAAAGGGTCCCACAGACGGAGAACGAAAAACTCAGTAGCTCAGAGAAATCATTGTTTGCATGAATTCAAATAAAATGTGTAATACATGAAAATGTAATGTTACGATGTTAACACACTTTATTGTTTGTTTATAGAGGTGGTTCTGGATGGATAGTTTGTATTTTTAGACCCCCTTAAATTTTATGCAATGTTTTATACATACAATGTTTTATATGCACCAAAATGAAACAAATTATTTTTGTTTAAAAATTGTTATTTGGTGGTTTAAAGAAGAAAAAAAGCACTTAAAATATGAGACAAGACCCATAAAGCTGCATTTGTAGGGATTCAGTCATACATTTCATTATTGTAAATCCATTTTATGTAATGTGAAACATGTAATGTGCAATGTGTTTCATTGTCACACATAAGCTATTTAAAGAAGGCTGTGAAAACTGTAAATAAAGTGTTTTGTAGACAGTTCTGAAAGATGAATCTTTATAAATCGGTGGTGGTTTAAAATGAGGATAAGTCCTCATCATTTTTTTTTAAATATATATAAAATATGAATGTATGTCCCTGTTACAAATAATTTTTCTGCTTAACTAAACATTAGATAAAGACAAGTAAAATTGTATTTTGTATTTTAACACTATGCAATGTTCTATCAATTAAAACAAAGATTACATTTCATTGAGGTAGTGTTTTTATGCATTTTTACATTTATTCCAAAATAATGACTTAATTAAACAATTCAATTTAAACAATATATATTATTTGTGAACTAGAGTTCAGCTTTTCTTTTAAATGGTCAACTTATTTTTTTTTTTGCAGTCTTCAAGCTTGTACACATGAAGATGCACCTAGTACCGGATACAGAATTGATTAGTTCATGTTTTGAGTCTATCGACTTCGGATTCGAGTCATTCGTTCATCACGTGATAGAAGAACGAAAGACTCAGAAGAATCAGACCAGAAGACTCGAGAGGTGAACTAATCATTTCTCTTTCCGGTACCGAGAGCATAACCTTTATGGGACTGACAGAAAGAACGAAAGACTCGGACCCGAACCCGAAGACTCATAGTTTTAACTATGCCTGATCTAAGGTTAACTTATAAGAAATTACAGAGTATATTGTGTAATATATGTATAGGCCTAGTATTTTAAAAGTTCTGTTGCACTTCACTGTGTAAATTACAAAATTACTGGCAACTTATATATTTATTATTTTAATCATTCCTCTGTAATAGTTCTTGTTTATTGTGCATTATATAGGCTATTATAAAACATTTATGCCAATAAAGTAGTTTGAAGTTAAACCAACTACATACAGTACACTGTTAATCTCTGTATCCCATATTATGAAAAAAAACTCAAAAAACCAAACTCATACCAGTGATAACTTTTATTTCAAAAAAAAAATTTGTAAAACAGATATGTACACATACAGAAAAAAATCATGTAACAACAACCGTGCACATACACACACACACACACACACACACTAGTAAGCGCACGCACACACTCATATGCAAACGCAAGCGCGCACACACTCGTACGTACGTACGTACACTCACACATGTACATTTTGAAGAAAGGCATTAACATAGTACAGAGTCATACAAGGAATTTCTTTTTTATATATATTTTAAACATTATAGGAAAATGTTAGACAAGATATGCTTGAGTGTTATTGGCTTTGTCTGTTAAGTACCTAAGAGACTTACTTTGTTTATGAACAACATAAACTAGTTAAAAAAAAGTTTGTCAACACAAACTTTAATTTGGCTTGAAGGCAATAGTCTATCAGACAGACAGACGGATAGACATGACAGATAGGTAGAGATAGGCAGACAGAGATAAATGGATAGATTGCACGGACAGACAGACTTTCTCAAGTACCTTTTACAGTACTCACAACTTGGATTTAAAGAACTTACTGTCCAGCCATACAAAGTGGGCCCCTTCTCTGGGCTTTGCTGACAGCATCCCTGAAAACCTTGCATAATAGTTAAAGTCTCCAGTAAGCCACATCGCCGTCGTCAGTGACGACTCCCATCAAGATCCGCCAGAGGATGCAGGTGGCATCTGTCCAAAGTAGCCAACAGTCAGTCCAAAATGTAACTTTACATACAACTTAATAAAAAGGGTAACTGATGGACTGACAGGAGTTTATACTGCGCTCACCTTGGTCAAAGAATCAACAGGCAGGGGGGTTTCCATTACCTCTAAATTGGAGATTAAGAACAATCATTTTCAAATTCCTGTTATTTACTGTTCAAGATTTAAAGTGGGAACCAATACCTGCTCTCTCTACTCTCCTCTTTTTCCGGAGTTGCTTTCTTTCAGCGTCTGACCTTCAAATGTTTAAAATATGAAGTCTTATGAAGACCGTTTGTTCTTAATGACATCCCCAGGACCATAATTGAAATCCACTTGTTTTGATTGATACATGTAATGAATTTATAAGCAATCTATAGTTAAAACACTTTTTTTAAACTGCTAAATTTAAGCATTTGGCAATTGAAGCTTCAATGAACAGTACGTATAGTGTGACAGCACATCAAAAATTAGAGTGCAAGTTCAAAATGTGGATTAAAAAAAAGAGCAGACACCACCACCACCTCCTGATGCAAGGCATGTCAGGCTAAGTTAAAAATAAATATTCAGTTAGTTTACTTTTAATAATATGGGGGGTTTCCATTGCATATTTCACGTACCTCTGTAAAATCAAAGGCCCCTGCTGTCACAAAGCTCAGTGAATACTGAAATGATAAACATTACAAATACATTTGCTCAGACACATATAATGGATAAACACCTAGTAAGCAACATATCAGCTTTATAAACTTACCATCAGGACAAAGACACCACAGCTGTTGCTTTGATGTTGTCGTGGAGGGCCCTGTTAATGTTGCCATGCACAGAGTCAATCCACCTTGAAAAAATAAAACAATTTCCAGTGCTTTTACAGTTATTTATTCTAATGAATTTTGGTACATTAATATCGTTGACACAGTATTCATGCCAAGGCCCAGGAGACATGATTTGTGCAATGTTTCTGTGATGACAAAAGACAAAACAGTTACTGCACTGCATCAAACAAAACAATACAAGAGACACACCACACACACACACAAACAAAAACACACATTATATATATATATATATATATATATATATATATATATATATATATATATATATATATATATATATAAACTTAGGCCTACGATGCTTTTGGGAAACGCTGCCCTAGTTATTTGTGATATGGTGAGTAATTTTAACATTTAACATTTTAACATCACACTAAACGCCACTTCAGAATTAAGAATTGTAAATAAAATTAGAACAAAAAAACGAGTAGCTTGCCTGTACTCACCATGCAGCGTCATCACTTTGCCTCAACCAATGAGAAGCATTGTGGTGCCCAGGTGCACCCCGCCCAAATTTGCAGGCTGCAGGCAGGTGCTTCTCACAACTTTTAGTTCACAAGTGATTGAACGCGGAAGTCTGCGAATATAAAACCAACTTTAAGTCAAACAAGAAGACATGAGCTCCAAAACACTAACGCTTCCAGCTCGTTTAGTCCGTCATTGCTTACACAAACCTCGTCGAGTTGTTTGCGTGGATCCGGTGCGGCTGTACTACGGGTCTCCGCAGGCGGCTACGGGATCAGCTGTTCGCACGGTGGACCTCCGCAGCGACACCGCCACCAAACCCGGATTAGCCATGCGCCGAGCCATGGCCCAGGCTGAGGTCGGAGACGATGTGTTCGGAGAAGACCCTACGGTCAATGGTTGGTTAGATATAGACACGCAGTCACTGTTGTGTGTGCTTCTGTTGTGACAATCTAAGAGGTTTCAGACGTGTTTAATTGGGATTCATCAGTTAAAAGCATAACAAGTAATAAAAACTCAGTGAGTGTTTTAGCGCAATTTTCTGACGTCATGGGATCACAACCACTGATCTATATAGAATGATCAGTGATCACAACACTAAGATAGTAAATCTTTTCCTGGATTTTTTTTTGTGCGTTCCCGAGATTAGACCTTCCTTAACATAATGCCGAAAACCCTAAGTCTCTAGGTGGTCTGGTTGAGTAGTAGATAGAAGTGCAAGATTGGTGCGCACAGACAGAACAGAAATCATGAGTTAACAATCGCAATTTTGTCCGGTGGAAAATTGCGCTAAAAACAGATGTTATAGACGTCGCATAGCTCTCACATGGTGTGTTTACTCTTACCCGCTGTTTCTGTAATGGCCATGAGAGGGCGCTCACATCAGTTAAACACTTTTACATTTTTTTTAAATTTTTTTTTTATGTTCGATTAACAATAACATAAGAACATTGCCAAGGGAATACATAAAGATAAACACAAAATAAAATAAAATATAATACATAATTTGTACATAATTAACAAATACATCTTACAACAAATTGAGAATAGTTTCAAACAAAAATCTAAAAGTTATATAAAAAAATATAATCAAAACGTTAGTTGCTAAACAACTTGACAAGGACACAGACATTATTCATGAATAATGAATAAATATGATTTGGCATCTTTTGTTAAATAAGAACTACCTTTCTTCCGATTAGCTCTCTTGAGCTAATATCAGATTATATAGCATTACATTACAAGGTGTTAAAGGGTAACTAAACCCTAAACCCTTTTTTTAGTTAATGATCTGTAAGAATGGGGCTTTATTAGTGCTGTTTATTGATTCGAGTAACTTTTTTGACATTTGGGTATAAAATGTTTTAATTCTACAATATATGGTGTAAAAACGTCTGAGTGCTGCCCTCTTCAGGTTGAACGGTGGCTACTGCAGTTGAATTTTCCTATTGGATGTTTGCGGTACTGCGTGACGTGGAACCTGGTGAACAGGTTCCAGTTCACCACGCTCTCCCTTGGTACGAGCTCAACATGCCCTTCCTTGGTACGAGCTCAACACGCCCTTCCTTGGTACGAGCTACCACGCAAAAGGTGTGTTCGACATCGGCTGATTCTGGATGTAACCAGAGAATGTCTAATAAGGCGAGAAGTTTCACTCTCAGTAAACTTCCGGCTTCTGAACTGGTTGCAGTTCCACTCTGGTTCCATATGAGGGCGCTCACAGGACAAGTGCAGAATGAATGGAGGTCTATGGCGCTATATCCATCAAAATCAAGTTTCCCAGGATATAATTTTTTTGTCTAGTAATTTGAATGTTGTATTCGAAAGGAGATGCAAAGAAATTACACATTGCTGGGTGTTAGATTTTTTTAGAGTCACTTATTTGCTTTAAAAAGTCTTTTAAAGTGTCAATGACTTCATACACCTCGTACGGCCAGAG
This sequence comes from Scardinius erythrophthalmus, assembly GCF_964197995.2. Classification (NCBI taxonomy): domain Eukaryota; kingdom Metazoa; phylum Chordata; class Actinopteri; order Cypriniformes; family Leuciscidae; genus Scardinius; species Scardinius erythrophthalmus. The sequence continues at coordinate 9,637,092 of NC_138238.1, forward strand.
ATACTGCTTTACGGCAATCCTTCAGTCGCTTTGGTGCTTTCGCGCTCTGCACTTTCTTTTCTCTCGAGGCATCGACAACACAGCTGACACAGGTAAACACACGTGCTAGACGAGTTTTTAGTTTGTTTTTTTCTGGTCCTGCTTCGGATGCCACGATGCCATCAAGCGGTATCTCTGGTCGTAATCAGTCCTTCACTGACCAATCAGCATTCATTAGCAGAATGCTAGCATGTTATGGGCAACAACAACTAAACTTGTAAGGAATCGAAAGGACATAAGTACTCGTTCATTCAACTTTCGACCTATAACCCATGTTGAACTTGCAAACCTACAATCAAATCTGAGATTTCTCAACGGCAATCAGGTGAAAGAGACAAATTTAGCCGTGTAGCTTCATATTGCGCTTTTCCACTGCATGGTACGGTACGGCTCGGTTCGGTACGGCACACTTTGGCGCATTTCCACTGCATGGGGTATGGTACGGCTCGGTTCGGTACGGCTCACTTTTGGCGCATTTCCACTGCATGGTACGGTACAGTACGGCTCGCTTTAAATGGTACCACCTCTGTTGAGGTTCCAAGCGTACCGTACCGATACTAAAATGTGACGTGAAAACACTGCAGATCACTGATTGGTCAGACAGAATCATCTCTACCAGCGTCATTGTATTTACAACACGAGACACTAAACCCGCTAGATTTAAATAGCCAGTAGACAACAGCCAACGCTGTAGCACCTGTTTTAAAAGTATTTGCTTAAAAAAAAAAGAGTATAAACTTGGCTGAATCGTGGTCAGTGGACGAGGTGCATGCGTTCCTCTCGTCAGTTGCCGAGGAGTGGATGGGGAAACACGGAATGAAAAATTCGCATTTAATATGATGTCATGGTAGTAGAGACTGCAACTATATAACGATCAGTCCCACCCACTTTGAAGTGGTACTAACTGCAGTGGAAAAGCAAACGAGCTAAAGCGAGCCGAACCGAGCCGAACCGTGCCGTACCGAGTCGAGTCGTAACACGCAGTGGAAAAGCGAAGCGAGCCGAACCGTTCCGCGCCGAGTCGAACCGTACCATGCAGTGGAAAAGCGCCAATAGACTCCCATTCATTTTGCACTCATGGGCGATCGCCCCCAGTGGAACTCTGGTGGAACTACAACCAGAATTCGGTACAATGGGACTTAATAGGGAGTGGGCAGGCTCTCCGTAGACGGGCTCTGATGTAACCGATCGCGTGCAAGCGGGAGGAGCTGCAAACGGAGACGTGAAGTCGGACACTTTCTGGTTCCCGTAGTGACCTCTCACGTAGTGTTTGCATACTTTACCACTGCTGAAGTGAAAAATGCAATATTTGCCAAATAATACGCAGATGTTTCAGAGACATTTTCATTCAATACTTTATGTACTGCTTCATACAGCGGCTGTTTGAACAAGAATAAAGTTCAACATAAGCCACTATCAATGAAGTGGAGTCTATGTTTTTTAATCAGTTTTAATTTGATAAACATGACACAATATACCATCGCAACTACATGAAAGAGTGTTACTGTTATAAAACAACTGATTTGTGAGCGTTAGAGGAACTAAAGGTGTTCGAATAAACACGAAACACACGTGATCGTTGTCATGCGGTGAAAGGCCTTTACAAAAAAATAGAAAATTTGGCTCATTAACAATTATGTCTGCCAACATTAAAAGCCGAGCCTTTTGAGCTGTATTATATATTTGATATACTATAGCCTTTCTGAAAATGTGTTTTTTGTGTGTCTTATTATTGTAACAGGTACAGTGTACCTTAAGTTATTTTACAATGTCATTTATATTGTAGTCAATTTGCCATGGACTTGTAAATGTATTTTCTTGTTCGTATTTTAATGCTTTTTTACATCTTGGCCAGGGGACTACAGATGAAAAATAGCCTTTTGGCTAATTCTGGCTTTTTTAACCATGTTTGTTCATGTGTTTTATGAAATTGCACTGTCCCCTTTTAAATAAACCAATAAATCCAAATCCAGCCAATCGTGGAACAGCTGTGTCGTCATCAGCCCTCGTGCAGCCGCTCTGTCTTATTTTTCTTTGCAAACAAAAACAAAGCCTTGCGTTTCACACTATTTTTAAGACCCCTGGCATTAATAGACATTAAAGACATAAAACAATATCAGGTATAACCTGAAAGCTGGAAAAATACACAATATTCTCTCTAAACACTTAGTTAGAAAGTTGTTATAAACTCTGCAATAGAAGAAGAAAAAAAACCATACATATTATGATAAACCTACCCCAAAAATAAAGTCATGCCTTTGATGAAAACATTTAAAGACATTCTTCTCCAAGTAGGCTATATAGCCTAAGAGTCGTTAACCTTACAATGAACTGACTTTTAAATTATAGAAGAGCCACCGGTAACTTTAATTGGTTACCTAGCAGAAATAGTTTGATACTAAACAGGAAATAGGCTAACATTCTGTCTTTTTATCTTGTGCTTTTTATCTGTACCCTTCATTTTTTTCGTTCTACCCACCTTTTCTGAAGTCCTAACCAGAAGATGATATTCAGCACTGAAAGCATTGTGTCTATTGAAAACAAAAAGGCCTATATATCCATCTACAGATGACCCATATTCATGTCATCCAATCAGTAGAAAGTTGCTACCATTTATACAACTCATAGTAGGTTCTAGCAGCTTTACAACAGGGGTATTGTGTAAATTATTCACACTAGCAAATTTAGCAAAAGTAGAAAATAAATACGTAGATATAGATAACATTGGGTGACTTTGTAAATAGGTAAACCCTTTGAAAATACTTTTTTATTTTGTTTGTGAATTAGATCATTTTATTTTATAGATTATTATTTTTATTTTATTTTTTTAAATCATATTTTTGTTGTTGTTTAACATTTACTGTAGAACTTGCACCCAGTGTTGGGAAAGTTCACTTTCTACATGAACTAGTTCAAAGTTCAAATTTTAAAATGAACTAGTTCAGTTCATACTCAAAATTTTGAACTAAGTTCACAGTTCCAAAAATGAACTAGTTCATAGTCCTTTTTTCCATGTTGCTGCGAGATATTGTTTTTCAAAATGATTGCCACAGCCCATAGCCTATAGAACCACAGACAATTATTTTATCAGTTTTAACACTGAAGATATGCGTCAGATTTTTCCCATCCTCACCGACCTTGTCACAAAACTCGTTTAAATGATCATACGACGCCTCCTTGCTGCTTTTTGTTTTCATTTGCAACGTAAGTGATGAGTCGTTCATGAACGATCCATTAATTGCGTCTCACGTGGCAAATGAACGAAAGACTCGGAAGGTAATTATTTATGTTCCCTGTAAACGATTTTTGACTGCATTATAATGATTTCTTAATTCAGAATGTGATCAAGATTGCGTAGGTGGATGTGTTCTGGGAATTTGCCAGTTAATAGAATAACATTTAAAGCCCCTTAAATGAACGAAAAGACTCGAAAAAAGATTTGTTCATTTTGATGAACGAGATCGAACAAGAGAGTCAGTAGACACTGGTGGCTGGTGTTGCCAGATTGGGTGTTTTTTTCCGCTACACAATATCCAGGCGGGGGGAGTTAGATCCAGATCCAAATCCTCCCACCATACATAAAAACCTACCCATCTCCACCCCCTGATCCCTAAACCCACCCCTAAACCTACCAATCTCCACCCCTTATAACTGGATCCAACTCCGCCCCCTGGATCTCGTGTACTGCAGTGAGGTGCTACCGGGTTTTCGCCTGGAAGGCTCTATAGAAATCTGGCACTCTATTGAACGAAGTTAAACTGAGAGAGCGTGGCGTTCACAGACACCAGAATGAACGAGTTCACAGTAACGTTCATCAGGCAGTAATACAGTACGTTCAGTTCACGTTCGCCCAAAATATTGACAAGTTCATGAACTATCGTTTAATGAACGCGTTCAGGCACAGCACTATTGCACCTGTCACGGAGCACACCATTTTTTCTCTAGGGTTTCGACTTTGTCTGTTGCTTCTTTTATTTGTTTCCACATCCATAGAGTCAGTGACACTTTTTATGGAGCAAGTAGCCTATTATCTTTAACTGTCGCCTCCAACGACTGCAACCTCCTCAATGACTATTCTTGCATTTTTTTCAACCCTCTCCATTATAGGCTTGTTTGAGATGCATGCCGGTTAGAAATGTGTCCGACTGCGGTCCGCCTGGCTCTGATGTATGTCAAAACACTCTCGCGAGCGCAAGGCGCATCTGTCGGATTCTGCAGCCGAGCGCAGTTGCTCTCCACCGACTGCGCTGACCAAAAGCATGATGGGAAACGACTTGCTGACGACACAGCTTTATGTTCATTGGTTTAAACAAATCTTTTAAAATGTTTGGTTTTAAAACTCTGATATCATGTTTTTATGTGTATAAATTATGAGTGAATATTCCTTTCTAAAAGTGTGATATGGGTTATGTGATGTCATTTTATATAGGCTATATAATAACCTTATAGACTATAAACATGTATTAAAGTAAAAATAATTGATAAACACATATTTTGAATGGAATTAAATAACAAGTACTTTGGGTGTCTTGTTCAATATATTTATTTTCATATAAGAGCAACAGAACTTAAATTAGGCTACATCCAGTTTATTAGCAACACTGTAGCACGAGCGTAAATCCCGCGATATCAGCCTTTGATCTCAAGGCAAGGCGCATCTTAAACAAGCCTATTATTAGCAGAACAGAATTGGGCACAGACTGACCTTCATTGTCATCAATTGTTTTACTTCTCTTGGCGGCTCGCAGCTTCGGCGCGTTTGGCAATGGTAGCGCCGAGTCCGAGCTCGCCCTGGCCCCTCTGGCAAAGTTACCTCCATCTCGCCTTCTTCGACCTGCGGGTCCTTCTTGGCGTATGAGTGCATAATGCTGCTAATATCTTCCTCTTTGTCCATTTTTCAAGAATATGAGGGTCAA